>NW_016107916.1:202856-250829 GCF_001604975.1 Cebus imitator | reverse complement strand
GACGGGGTTTCACCATGTTGACCAGGATGGTCTCGATCTCTTGACCTCGTGATCCACCCGCCTCGGCCTCCCAAAGTGCTGGGATTACAGGCTTGAGCCACCGCGCCCGGCCTAAATCTCTTCTTAAAAATTACCCAATCTCAAGTATTTCTTTATAGCAATGCAAAAATGGCCTAATATACTTGGATTCCCACATTACTTTTGCCTTATGCTAGGATTTATACTTAAATTTGGACTATGCCTACACAGCAGGCATTGAATGACTTCAGAATTTATGCTTAAAGAAATATAAATATGTAAATTCCAAGAGCCACTACATTCTCTGAAAGTCAAATTGGCTAGTTTTTTTTAAATAAATAAATAAGTGAGAATTATAGAGTGAAAAATCCCTGTGAAAACAAGGAAATAAGGCACTATTATCACAAAGAGTACATTGAGTTAAAAATAATTTGTTTGATATTAAAAACTATTTGATAATCATACAGTTCACGTGATTAACACAGTTATCATATGGCTCAAATAAATATACCTAAAATTAAATTGCCTTGATATAACCTTATCCAAAAAGTTTATTCTTCTGTTTGTTTTTTATACCAATGACTTTTATTAAGGCAAAGAAATAATAAAAATCACAGATAAGGTGAAATATATACCTATATACAGATATATGGCCAGCATATATTATTTTTTCATCTTTTGTTTCTAAGTCTAGAACATGAATGGATTTTTCTAACTATATAATTCTCTAGGAATTCTGGCATATTAAAATTCAGGCAGAAACAGTAAGGGAAAAAATTTTTTAAAGAAATTTAAAGCCAATAATAAATTTTTGAAATTAAAATATCCCAATTTTATAGTTCTTTCTCTAAGTGTTTTCAGTGGGACAAAAACTTTGGAAGATGGCAATATTTATTTATCTTTTTAAGTGAAAGCAAGTTTATTAAGAAAGTAAAATATCCCAATTTTATAGTTCTTTCTCTAAGTGTTTTCAATGGGACAAAAACTTTGGAAGATGGCAATATTTATTTATCTTTTTAAGTGAAAGCAAGTTTATTAAGAAAGTAAAGGAATAAAGAATGGCTACTCCATAGGCAGAGCAGCCCTGAGGGCCATTGGTGGCCCACTTTTTTTTTTCCATTTATTTATTTTATTGCATTTTAGGTTTGGGGGTACATGTGAAGAACATGCAAGATTGTTGCATAGGTACACATGTGGCAGTGTGATTTGCTGCCTTCCTCCCCATCACCTACATCTGGCGTCTCTCCCCCTGCTATCTCTCCCCAACTCCCCACCTGACACCGTCCCTCCCCTATTTCCCCCCAACTGACCCCAGTGTGTAGTGCTCCCCTCCCTGTGTCCATGTGTTCTCATTGTTCCACACCCGCCTATGAGTGAGAACATGCGGTGTTTGATCTTCTGCTCTTCTGTCAGTTTGCTGAGAATGATGGTTTCCAGGTTCATCCATGTCCCTACAAAGGACCCAAACTCATTGTTTTTGATGGCTGCATAATATTCCATGGTGTATATTTCTTGATTCTATGCTAACAAGGAGTGGATAATTTGTGCCTCTCCTTTTAGACCATGTAGGCTGACTTCCTGATATTGCCATGGCATTTGTAAACTGTCATGGCGCTGGTAGGACTGTAGCAGTGAGGATGACCAAAGGTCACTCTCATTGCCATCTTGGTTTCAGTAGGTTTTAGTCAGATTCTTTATATATATACGTGTATATATATATATATATATATATACACGTATATATATACACAACTACATATACATTCTGCATATGTATCCCAGAACTTAAAGTGTATATATGTATACATATATATATATACATACATGTGTACATATATATACACGTGTATATATATATATATATACACACACATGTATGTATGTATATATATGCTCTAAGTTCTGGGATACATGTGCAGAACATGCAGGTTTGTTACATAGGTATATATGAGCCATGGTGGTTGCACCCATCAACCCATCATCTACATTAGGTATTTCTCCTAATGCTATCCCTCCCCTAGCCCCCCATGCCCCGACAGGCCCCGGTGTGTGATGTTTTCCTCCCTGTACCCATATGTTCTTATTGTTCAACTTCCACTTATAAGTGAGAATATGCAGTGCTTCGTTTTCTATTCCTGTGCTAGCTTTCAGAGAATGATACCTTCCAGCTTCATCCGTGTCCCTGCAATGGACATGAACTCATTCTTTTTTAAGACTGCATAGTATCCCATGGTGAATATGTGCCACATTTTCTTTATCCAGTCTATCATTGATGGACATTTGGGTTGGTTCCAAGTCTTTGCTATTGTGAATAGTGCTGCAATAAACATATGTGTGCATGTGTCTTTGTAGCAGAATGATTTATAATCCTTTGGGTATATACCCAGTAATGGGATTGCTGGGTCAAATGGTATTTCTAGTTCTCGATCCTTGTGGAATCGCCACACTGTCTTCCACCATGGTTGAACTAATTTACTCTCCCACCAAAAGTGTAAAAGCATTCCTATTTCTCCCCATCCTCTCCAGCATCTGTTATTTCCTTTTAAATGATCACCGTTCTAACTGGCATGAGATGGTATCTCATTGTGGTTTTGATTTGTATTTCTCTAGAGATCAATGATGATGAGCTTTTTTCATACGTCTTTTGGCCACATAAATGTCTCCTTTTGAGAAATGTCTGTTTATATCCTTTGCCCACTTTTTGATAGGGTTGTTGGTAGCACTGAATCTGTAAATCACTTTGGGCAGTATGGCCATTTTCATAATATTGGTTTTTCCTATCCATGACCATGGAATGTTTTTCCATTTGTTTGTGTCCTCTCTTATTTCCTTGAGCAGTGGATTGTAGTTCTCCTTAAAGAGATCCTTCATATCCTTTGTATGTTGTATTCCTAGGTATTTTATTATCTTTGTAGCAACTGTAAATGGGCATTCACAATTTGCTGAAGTTGCTTATCAGCTTAAGGAGTTTATGGGCTGAGATCATGGGGTTTTCTAAACAAACAATCATGTCATTCATGTCATCTGCAAACAGAGAAAATTTGACTTCCTCTCTTCCTATTTGGATATCCTTTATTTCTTTCTCTTGCCTAATTGCCCTGACCAGAAATTCCAAGACTATATTGAATAGGAGTCATGACAGAGGACATCCTTGTCTTGTGCCAGTTTTCAAAGAAAATGCTTCTACCTTTTGCCCATTCAGTATGATATTAGCTGTGGGTTTATCATAAATAACTCTTAATATTTTGTGATATGTTCCATCAATACCTAATTTATTGAGTTATTTTTTGCATGAAGGGCTGTACTCCAGTTTTTAAACTTTTTAACACCTCCGAAAGGAGTCAAGGGAGACGTTTACTAGAAATTGGAGTAGATTGCACTATTGATTCATATTTTAAGAAAAGTATAACACTATTTGATTAGAGTAAATTATAGTCTTCTTTGATACTTTGGCACTCAATTTATATGTATGGTGAAAATAATTAATATACTCTAATAGGATAATTTGTCTCTAGAATCTATATTACTGGAAGCAGAAATAGCAAAGGCATAAAAGGCATTCAACATGTGGTCCACTTTTGTTTAGGGTCTTGCTCTGTCACCCAGGCTGGAGTGCAGTGGAATGACCATACCTCACTGCACCCTTGAACTCCTGGATTCAGTAGCTTGGACTATAGGCACATGCCACCATGCCCAGTTAATTATTTTAATTTTTGTAGAGAGGGGCATCTCACTGTGTTTCCCAGGCTGGTCTCAAACTCCTGACCTTAAGCAATACTCCCACCTTAACCTCTCAAAATATTGGGATTGCAAGTGACAGCCACCATGCCCAGCCAGTCCTCATTTATTTAGTTATTCTATTATCCTTGTCAAATGACTTCTGTGAGCCAGACACTGCTTAGGTGGTAGAAATAGATGAGTAGGTGGGCAGACAAGGTCACTGTGGTCAGGTTATTTTCCTGTCTGAGGAAGAAAAACAAACAAATAATATAATGAAAGATCATGATAAATGCTATGTTGAAAATAAGGTAATTTGATGAAGAGCAAATGTGTAGGCTCATTTTGAATAAAATAAGCAGCATGGATCTTTTTGAGGACCACAGATTTAAGCTGAGACCTAAAAGATGAGAAGAACAATTCAAGAGATAAGCTAAAAATGAAAGCAGACAGACAGCAAATACCAGTCCCTGAGGCAGGGAAAAGACTGATGTGCTAGAGGAACCTGCTCTGGGGCCTGTCTCCTATTAGGATAAATTATTACCTTGACATATCCCTGTTCTCCACATCCCCAAATAGGCTGCTTCCAAGCATTTTACATAGGTACCAAAAATCTGAAGGAGGCCTGCAAGTCTGCGTGAAGTGGAGTGCAGGGGAGAGAGTAGTACAAGATTATCCTGGAGCTACAATGGGGGAAGCAAGGAAGCAGGGAGCACCTACAAGGAGTTGTGACATTCCTCAAATGCAACCAGAGTCCAAACAAGGGTTTTAGTCCAGATTGTAACATGAAGCTGTTAATTTCTTTTTGACCAATTACAGTAACTCCTGTGTTTCTTCCTAACCCCTAATGACCTTCCTTTTAAGAAATAGCCAATCCAATAACAGTAGGAACATGGAAACGTTGTCAAGTGAAATAACAAAACAACGCAAAATGTTTGAGTCTGGCCCTGGCCTCATACGAGAATACTGTGCCTAAGCCAGAGCACTGCTTCATTCCTCACAACTCTTCATGCTGAGGGCTGAAAGGATTGGAAATTCCACATTAAGCCTGCTGACTTTTCAGAGGTTTATAAAATTATGGTATCACCATGATTCTTGATCAGTCTGTCAGTCATTCTCGACAAAATATCACCAAACAGTAGGGAACAAGGCAAAGGAGCAGAGTGGAAATACTCTGGGTTCTTTGTGTCCTTGGAGGACAATTATGGCCTGGATAGGACACTGTTCTCCACCTCTCAAAACAGGCTGCTACTAAGACTTTAATACAAATGTGAAAAACTCAACTGACTACAGGGGTCAGGAAGGGAATAGAAATGATTAAAACGGGTCTGATGGGGACTGTGTCAAACTCCGAATTACATACCCCATCTAAAGAGGTTAGGAACTACTCAGCTGAAGCTTATTGTTACCCTGCAGAATTACACATATGTATTTTAAAGAGAAGCCAAAATCTCTTTGGAAAATGCTGGCAACTAATTGAAATTGTTTAAATTACTGTGTGGGCCAATTTAAAAAAAGAAGAAGAAAGAAATGTCAGTCTTGCAGCTTGGATTGACCTGCAGTAATGAGTTTGCAAATTCTCCCTTAAGCTACTTTGGAAGCTCACACAAATTTAAAACCTTCCAGGCCTCCTCCTGTTTTCCTGAATCACCAACGGAGTCTACTAAGATTTGGAAAACTTCTCAGAAGAGCCAGTAAACAATACATTGGTGTCCTCAGGAACTTATTGCTAAACACTTTTCTTGAGAACTGCAGTAAGCATAAGCAAGAAAAACTAAAAGAGAATGAACAAGAGTCAAAATCAGACCTGAGATAACAAAGAAAGTGAAGGAATAAGCAGTACATTGGTGGAACGCAGGAAAATGGAAACTGAAAAAATGTGACCGAAGTTAATACATGAGAAATGTAGGGAGAACAATACTCATGCGATATCCTAGTGACTCATGTATAAGACAGGAGAATAGAGTAGAGAACAGAATTCCCAGGCCCATGAGAACACACTAGGGTGTGCTAATGGGAGTGAGTGGCAGTTGTGATGAACTGGATACAGGAGGTAATTAACTTGGAGAGAATAGCTTATTGACAGTATATTTCTGCTAGAAGGAGTTGAGATTTGAAGGGAACCACTGTTATTATTAATGATACATGAGGAACAAAAATTTGTGAACTATTTTCGTGGTCTCCTCATACAACTACCACATTTGAAAGAATATGATGAACGTGAGAGCTTGATCTCCTGCAAATTGTGATTTCTGGAGAGGTAAGGAAGGGGCACATAGGCGTGTGCCCAGGGTGGTGTTCTGGTCATATCTGTATGAGAAAACACGTTATTAATAAACAAGTCTCAGGAGAACAGTAGCAACCACCCAGTTCTGAATCTCCCCACATTCTCTCTAGAGAGCCATAAAATTGATTAAAAGAGTAATTAAAACCACATGATTTTTTACACTGACAAAATACATATTAAAATATTTAGGGATAAAGGGCTGTTGTATGTCACTTGCCCTCAGACTGTTCAGAAGAGAAAAACTTTCTGACTTTTCAAGTGTGGTCGTTTATTTATGTATTCATTGTTTATTCATTCCACAAGCATCATCTGTTACATATGCTTTATTCAACATTACTTCTTTAAATTGAGTGCTTGCTATTTCTTATTTGCTTAGCAGGGATAACACAAGTAAAACTAGTGTTACTTCTTACATTCAAAAAAAAAAATGTAGAAGTCCAGCCTCATAAAACAATGAAAATCTTGCTGGCGTTTATTGCAGTTCACCTAAAGATGTATTAGAATTAATTTGCATGTCAGAGAGTAAAACCTTCCAAACTCCCTGAAAGTTTCACTTTAAAAAGTGATTGCCTACAGCTCTTAAACCTTTCTATTCATAAAATATAACAGAACGCCTGACTTTCTTCTTACTTCCTTTTCCCCTGTCTGACCAAGCTCTTCCAATCTCTAGTCGCTTTTTGCCAATTTTTTATATTGATGATCAGAAACCCTCAGATTCTTGCAGTCTCTTTTCTGCTATACTCAGCATACTGAAGGTCTTAGAGGCACAAAGAAAGGATTGTGAGCTGACTGAACTCCAAGGCATTCTTTCTTCTTAGAAACCCAGGGCAAAAGGGAGAAGGAGTTCAGGGATGCAATAGAAGTGGAAATGAAAGAAAAATACTTAAAACAATTATATATTTTCCTTTATTCCTATAACTTATTTTTATGTGGAATTAGTAAAAGACAGTATTGTGTTTCTTCAGATAAAAAAAAAAAAAAAAGTTTCTTTTTTGAAAACCTCCCAATCTGGCATCTAGTCTACCCTCTAGACAAGAAAAGCAGCAAAAGGAGAGAAATAGTAAGAGAGACAAAAAGAGAAGAAAGAGAAGGAGAAGGAAGAAGAAAAGGTGAAGGAAGAGAGAAAAGAAGTAAAGAAGAAGGATTCAGTTGTGAAAGGACAATAACCCTCAGGACCCCAAAATCACTAAGGCAAATGGAAAGTCAAGCTGGAAACTGCACCAGGCAAATGTGCTTCCCATTTTATTCCTAAATAAAATAGCTACAAAGATTTAAAAAGTTACATACATCTTTCACAACCCACAAGGAAACTCCCTATGGTCCTCAAGATCTTTACCCTAAAACAGTTCTGCTGAACTTCACCCTGGTGATGTAAATTGATAGCTTATCTTTACAGGTTTGGGACAAAGGATAGAACTCAAAGTCATCCCTCTGCTCACCTGAGACAAATGCATATCATTGCTTCCTCTGACCTATTGTTCATGCAGATTCACTAAGCCAGACTAAGATGTAAGTGACTATTAATTACTCTACCCCTTTCTCGCATGTAAATTGTATATGTAGTGAAAGCTAATCAAAGCCCCAAAAAATACAACCTTTTTTCTCCTATCTACGTATGACATGGAAGCAAGGATCACCTCCTTGCCCAGCTTCCAGTGGTCCTGCCTTTTTGGACCAAACCAAAGTACATCTTCACATATTGACTGCTGTCTTTTGTCTCCCTAAAATGTATAAAACCAAGCTGTACCACAACCACCTTGGGCACATGTCATTGAATCTCCTGAGAATGTGTCACAGGCGCATCCTTAACCTTAGCAAAATAAACTTCGTAAATTGACTGAGACCTCTTGTCAGATACTTTGGGTTCACACAGATAGTAATAGAACCATGTGTAATATAAGAATTTCTATTGGTATGATGATCATATATGCCTTGGATATGACTGTGATTTTTGCGTGTTTATCTACAGGGCACCCTTCACTCTCAACTGTCTCCATTTAGATGAGAAATTATGTTTGATAGACCCATAAGCAGGGTAGAATGAGGTCTAATTTTGATATTACAGAAGTACCTTTTCAAAGATAGAGTTGGCCTATATCCGTAGGATCTCATAACTAGATTTTCCCTAAATGAATTCTTCAAGGAAGAGATCTGCTAACTGTTGGCTGCTAATTATAATTTTATTCATGGCCCTTGGGAAAACTGCAAACATTTTAACCTATTCATGTAACTGAATATCCCCCGTTTTTCTAAGAGGTGACTTAATTATTATTATTTTCTTTCTCTTTTCTTGTTATCTGGTTCCCCATTTCTGACTTAGCTCTTTAAAAATGTGAATATATTCTTTCACATCTCCCTCACCAGACATTTCCTGCAATGCAAGTTCTGACTCTGTGCTCCAAGACAGGTCTCTCCTTGTGAGCTGACAGTCGCTTTACAGACCAAAGCATACCCACCACGGACCTCTCACCTCCAGGGGGTTGCCTTCAAACATACTTTCCAGGGTTGCCTTGGGACTTTCATTCACCAGGAGGGCATATCAAAAGCATGCCCACTTGGTCAGTTTTACAAATTATTTCTTCCCAGGAAGGTGTCAACTCAACTGTTCAGTAGATAAGTCACCAAGCTAGCAGACAGATCCCCTGCCCTGGCTCAATTACTCCTCTTACCTTATAAAAATATTCACTTTCTGCTCCAAAGATGAAGTGGCACACTTAAAGGCAGGATACGTTGTGCCCCTTCCCCCATGTTAGCTTCAGAATAAATTCACTTTTTTTTGCATCAGATCTCTGCCTTGTTCGTTGGACTCTACATGCAGTGAGTAACTAACTTGTATTTTGGCTACATTCAAACACTAAAAATCTCCAATATGAGATTAAATGAATCAGTTGCTGAGGGTGTTCTATGCTGGGTCTTTTCTGATCTTTGGAAAACTAGCTAATTTTTGGATTACAGAGACAATGAATGACAAGGTTTTGATACAGGCAGGAGGCAAGGAAATACTGGATAGAAGAGGGCAGTTCCCTGGCAAAGACTTCACCCTCAAGCCTGGAAACCCACACCCCTAAATAAGAATAGGTATGCCTGTTTTCACACCAAATATTGCCTTTTGGCCCACCACACTCCCATAGCCTGTACCCATATAAACCCCAAACCCCAGGCTGTATGAGCAAAAGAGCAGAGGAGCAGAAGAGTGATGTGGCAGAGGAGAGAGGAGAAGAAGCATCTGAACGTCAAGAGTTCAGCTGGGGATAGTCAGAGAGGAGATCAGCAGCAGGATGCCAGAAAATGATCGTCTTCCCACTCCACCCCTTTCCAGCTCTCCATCCTTCTTGTTGAGAGTCACCTCCATCTGGCAATACAATCTCCTGCATTTACCATCCTTTAATTTGTCCATATGACCTGATTCTTCCTGGACACCAAACGAGGACCAAGGTACCAAAAGAGCACGGAGCTGGTTAAAACTTAAGCCATCTGTAGAAGGCAGAGTGAAAAAAGCACTGTGCTCATTGGAGCTTCAGGAGTCATGGACACCCGCCCTTAGATGTTACTGTGTGGCTGGAGCCCAAAAGCACTTGCCCTGGCTCCTGCACCTACCAGCCTAAGTGCTTCTCCTCCAGTAAGAGGTTTTAGTGCACAGTGGCCAAACAAATGAGCCATACCCCTGACATCCTGAGAGGGAGGTCAGGGAACTCTCCTGTTTCAGTTTCAGTCCCAATCCTTTCTAACTTCATGGGATAATTTTTATCATTCCAATGATGTCAAATTATTATCTTCATAGAATAATCAAACAAATCAATGCTAAACTCTAAAGTGAAATTAAGACAGCCTTGATTGAGCCACTGTAGAAATTGAGTGCTGCAGATTGAGTCTGTTGAAAACACATGTTCCAACTTTCTTAAGAAAAACATACTGTATATATGTGAGCCTATTTTATGTAACAAGTGGGCAATTTTTTAAATCTTTCTAGAACTCAATATTGGTACTCTTTAGGAATGAGGGTCACAGAATAGGAAACACGTAATTTTTAAAACTTTTTCCACTCTCCTTTCACCTTTGTCTGTTAAGTTTCCTGCTTCAGATATCAGCCATATGCAAACCAATTAAATGAATAAAGATTTCTCTTTGAGAATTCAAAAAGCTCAGTTATTTGACTGATTGAAATGTCTGGCTTATCTTCCTAGCTGTTCCTTTCTCTTGTAAGTAAATTTAAGTTGATCACTACAAAGAGCCTGTGGGTTTTTTGTTGTTTTTTTTTTTTTTTACTATATATGGTATTTAAGGCTTCTTTGTCTCATATTTTAAAAAGCCCCCAAGAAAGGAGGAAATGGTGAATTACTAATCAATAGGCATAAAGCTTCAGATAAGCAAGATGGATAAGCTCTAGCAATCTGCTAACATTGTACTGATAGTCCACACTATGTATTGTATATTTTTAAATGTGCTAATATGGAAGCTCTCATGTTAAGTGTTCTTATCACAATAACATACGATTTTTTTTAAAGCCCAATGAGGTAGGGTGTGACTTTCTCAGAGCAAACAGAATCTGAAAATGACTAAGTATCAAATGACATGTGTACATTCTACTGTACTGTACTGATCCTATTAAATCTCTAATGAAGTTTGAAGCAGGATTTTAAAGTTTTTTATGTCTTCTAGTTTCATTCAGCTTCCTTCATCTGCAAAATAAATTGCTGTGATAAAACAAGTCCTATTCAAAAGTGAATGTTTTGAAAATAAAATTACCCAGAGGAGATAACATTCAAATTCAACACATAGTTTTTAAGGACTCATTATGTACCAAGCCGTGTTAGGTACAGTGAGGAACATAAAGATGACACAGTTTAGTTCTCCTGGAACTCATAATCTAGTGGAGGAGAAAAAAGCATCTATGCAAGACAGCCTGAATATGAGACATAACAGTGTAGAATGGAGGAGTTGTGTGAAAACAAAATCAAGTCCCAGCCTGAACAAGTTGACAATTTCCTAGCAGAGACAAATCTTCTACCAATGCTAACACCAAGCAGAATGTCCTAAGAGGTTTATTAAGTGTACACCATGCAATAGTGTCAGATATAAACATTTGTAGAGTGTCTACTATTTGCCAACATTTATGCATAACACTGCATATTCATTGGCTCATTTAAAGAAAGGTGATATTAATTCTGAGAGGAACTTGAGGAAGTTCTGATGGATATCTAGAAAGTGGTGCATATAGAACAAAACCAAGAACTTATCATTTGGTCTCCCCTGGCTGGTTCGTCAGAGACCTCCGTCTGTTCTCCAGCATCTGTGCATTTTTTCTTAATACAATTGTACAAGTTATGTGGGCAACAGCCATCATCAAGCATACTGTTGCCTATCTCAATCTGTCAACCTGGAAAATATGAGGCACATCTTTAAAATAATACTTATAGGGATAGCCTAGCAAAAATTTAATGATCTCAAAGATATTTTCCAGTTCTTAAAATTTAACAATTCTATGTTTTGTTTTGCATAAGGGAAGTTTCATGGCAAATGTCTGAACATTTGGCTGTAATTTGTTACACTTGTTTTTTCTTTACTTCTTTAGGCAATATAAAACAATGAAAAATATATACCTTAGTAACTAATATAAGAAGGGCAAAGGGCCAAAAGGGGATATATTTTAGAAATTCCTGACTCATAATGTTGTAGTATTAGTGTTCTGCCAGCAAAATTTAGTTTTGAAGGGAATACAGTACTCAAATTTGAATGCATTATATTGATCCTTGAATATTTTGTCTATAATTGTGTCAGTCTTTAATTGTTTTTACTTCAAAAAACCATAAATGTTACTGTTGTGGGAAAAAAGGCCCTACAATTGAGCAATCCTTAGTTCATTATGGTATGGTACACATTGTTCTAACAGCTGCCAGAAATCAAAGCTGGTTGCCTGTAAATGGCAATAGCATAATCATGATGCAACTCAAAGTTGATGTGGTCCATTGAAAATTGATGTCATGCACCATATGTAGTGTACAATTCCTACAAATTGACAGGAATGAATTTGACAGGCTAGCATTCAATTTTCTTATAAAAATATATCTGTAATCCTTCAACTTTGCAAATTACCCAAAGATCTTAACGTATATTAAATGTATCTAAAGTTGACTGTGATGATGGCAATGATCTTTAATTGCAGTAGCTTCTGGTAACTACAAGAAGATTTGTAGCTTCTTGTTTTTCATGTAATGTCAGAGTGACCTGTGTACTAAAGTGCCTGATTGCTTATACTTCAGGGTTTTTATTTTATTTTTTTTTTAGTTTACCAGCTCTGCAAATGACTTCTACAAAAAAGAAAATTACCAATGCCATCAATTAGTTATCATGACTTCTATCAAAGTTATATTAATTTAGTTGTATTAGGTTTAGAAGTATTCCTCAGATTCCTCTCAGTCTATTAGTACTTTGAGATCTAGCAATATTATTCATTTCATCTGCTAGTTAAATATTTTTTTTAAAAAAACTGCTCCAACTGCCAAAGATTTATGTTCTCAAATTTGTTAACCCCAAATTGTTACCATATAATTAAATATAATCACAGCTAATGTTGCCTTATTCACTTTATTTAAACTACTCCAATGTGCATTTTAGTATTTCAGAAGCAATTTGTGTTCTTCCTGGCATTAATTCATTATCATTTATCTGACAAAATATCAAATTTTGGGGTGGCGTAAGAGTATTATAGAAAATATTGACATGTTGTGAAATGCATTTGTACAAAATTTTTTAAATTCTTAATACATCCTTTTTGTATAGACTTCTATACAGAATTACCATACAGTGTTTGTTGAAAGTTGAATTAGTATGCTAGGCTATACTTTGGTAAAAAGAAAAACAATAAATCTGAAATTTTAGTGATTTAATCCAGTAAGGATTTATTTCTTGCTCACATCAAGTCCAGCACAAATTTGGCACCCCTCTCTCATCTCATAGCTACCTCGGTAGCATATGGTTTCCATAGTCCCCACCTCAGAAGAAGAGAGAGGAAAAGAATTGAAGCATGAGTTGTTTTTAACGGACAGGCCTAGGTGTGATTTAGCTTGGCAAGTGGCCAGGACATAGTCACATGGCCTTAATGTAAATTTAAGGGAGCTTGGAAAACTCTCATGTGCCCAGAAGGAAGAAAGTGAAATGGAATTTCGTAAACACATAGCATTGTCCCTGCCAGGAAGAAAGTGAAATGGAATTTGGTAAACACATAGTATTGTCTCTGCCACACAAAGTCTTTAAGAAAAATTCTTGCAGGGCGGAAGGAAACAATGATGCTTTTTTTTTTCTTAATGTAGTTAAATATCTGAGTTAGTTTCATGCTAGTGTAAAATGATATTTTGAGTCACAGAGACCATGAACCTCAATGTGAAAGTATCACTTCAAAATTAACCTTTTAATTTTAAAACAAATCAAAGCTCTTTATGCCTTCTTATCAAAGGTACAGATAGTTGTTTAGAATGTGGCACTAGCCTAAATGTTTCATCCATTTCTTCCAATGAGGAAAGTCTTATGATTTCCCTTTCAGACTCTTTCCAGATCATCTTTATGTGAATTATATCACACCCACCAGTATGCTGCCATCAGAGACAAATGTAGCCTCCCCTTCGGAGCCTCTTCTTACAGGTCAGGTATTCATTCTGATTATTCACCATCTGTGCTGCTTTCCTTGATAAATAGTTTGAATATTACCATTTCAGGATTTACACATTCTCTTGCACTCATGGGCGTACAGGCACACATCTGCACACAGTTATTCATGCGCACACACACACACAAAGGTCACCATTGATTTATTTTCCTCTTCCTTGCTTTATTCTCTTCCTACGCTTTTTTTATATGCATTTATTTGTTTTTTGTTTTGTACACTGTTACATCCCTTTCTACTAGGACAGGACCTGGCAGCTAGGTGCTACTTAAATAGTTGATAAATAACTCAGTAAACGAAGATGTTTTATGTTTCAATGTCAGTGAGGGTATGTATCTCTCTGTGCTCCCCTTGTATCATATGAAAAAACAAGGTAAGAATCTTTGACTTCTAAGTTGATTTTAGAAATTGTTCAATGTCCTAAGAAAAATTATGGCATTTATTTTTTGAAAATATCTTTATTTAATATGACCCCAGATTTTTTTAGAAAAAAAAACTAAGGTTTGGAGAGTCCAAGCAACTTGCCTATAGCTGGTGTTACTTGTGTTGCACACTCACAAATATATTGTCACCCAAATCTCTGGGAGAAGAATTATCTTCATTTTGTTTGCTTGTTTGTTTGTTTCATTTTACTTTCCATAACTGACTTTATCTTTCTCATGAGCACTAACGCTTTGGAAGGCAGGTGGGAAAGTGGAAGGTGATAGGGCATAGATTCAGTTTTTAAAGTTTTATAGGGAACTCAATCTCATTTGGTTAAATGCTAGTTTTCAGACTTTTTCTTTAATATTCTTCTTCTCCTGATCCCCAGAATGGCATCTGGATGTATATAAGAGCTTAAGAAATCTGTTGTTGATGGAAGAAGGAATGGAAGAAGAGATGTCAGAGAAATGCTTTCTTTCTAATATTTTCCACGTTCTGGGATAGGTTAGGTTCACTACTGATGTTTACTTACATGGGACTGCTCATCCCAGCATTCAGAGAATTTCCATGTACCTGACACTAAAGTCTGCGGCCCTGGCCCTTTATCTCTAATGACGAAGCTCCTGTATATTATGCTGGTTTTTTTCCCTACCTTGATTCCTCCTGGGTACATTGATCTTGGCATTTCACTGGCCACTGATCAGAGCCTGAAGGAACTTGTGGACCTGCCTCCCAGTAACCTGCAAGCACCAGTATTATGACATCTTTAGCCAGCCACCTCTAATCACCAATGATGGCAATGCCAGGATTTTCTTAGAAGCCTATAAGTTTTCCAGATTCTGCATCAGAAAGAAAGCTGCTAGCACCAAATCTATTGGGTCTCTTAAATTCATGTGGCTGTTTGTATAGCACCACTCCACAAAGAGCCACCAAGTGTGTGTATTGGGTGGAAGGGGAAGAGTCAGTAGTGTGTGAGGGTTGGGAGGACATTGGAGTCCAACAGCTCTCTGACTTCTGCCTCTTTCTTTTCTTCCTACATTTCATTGGGTTGGATCAGTCTGGCTTTACAGTTTCTGCAATGTTTGACAAGAATTCTTCTTACAATGTATCTAATTCACTATAATTCCTGGTTTCATTGGATACAGAATTATTAACATTTGTTAATTACATTTAGTGTGCCATTTTGCTCTCAAAAGTGTTCTAGTTCAGATGTTAAATGACACGGTCATTTCATTTTACTTAAAAAAAAAAATCTGTTTCCATATCTCTAAATTTGCTTTGACATGTAAAAAAGGCTTAAGGAAATTTAGAAATCTAGAAATCATTTTCCCCATGGACAAAACCTGACTTTCAAGAAAATTAATCAATCCTGAGGCTGGACAAAGGAGAGATCAATGTGAGCTAGAGTGTATTATCTGGGAGTAATAATATCTTAATGTGCTAAGGCATTTTATTTTAATAGTAGAGATTTCTTTGAAATAAATGTCTTTAGGATTTCTGGAATAAAATTTCTGGGACAGTGAGGTGGGAAAAAAAAAAAGACCAAGGATTTAATCAAGTCCAAATTACAAGAGCTAAAAAGCATGGAAAAAAGAAAAATGGTTCAATTCCTAGACAGAGGAATAAGAGTGGTCTAAAAATGGGTTGGTGGTGCAGGGAAAGTCTCCTTTTTACCACCCAACCTCCAAACACACTTCTAGATTAACCACAAGCCTGAGAAAATAACATTGGTCCAGGTAACAAGTGAAACATACAAAAAAGTGGTTTTATTCCCACAGTGTCATGGAGCATTCAGGTGTCCAGTTTCCTTTTCAATAGGACAGAGACCAACCACTTGCTTTGATTTCGAGAGCATACAGGATCAGATTCAGGAAGCTGGAGGTGGTATAAGGAGTTTCAGAAAGCTAAATTCGGAAGAGAAGCTGAAAATATTGGGGGAAAGATTGTGCCTAAAGAAGTTACCATTGTTCCCCTTTGGTCAAATTCATTAAGTGTAGTCAGAATATAGTCAGAATACATGGTCACTGGTTCAGTTCACACACATTCATATCATCAATCATCAATGATGACTCTGAAACTAAACATGAAAAAGTATGAAATACTTACTTTTCCAAAAAGAGGAAAAAAGAAAAGTCAGCCTGTTTAGCTACTTTAATCTCAAGACCTTCAGAATTTAAGATCATCTCTTACGAAGTAAGAAAGCTTACATCTTTTAATTATTTTGCTGACCCATTGCTAAAATAAGGCATTGTGCATATGTATTCAAATGCAGTCAGTCACATGCTGCCAAAACTAGAGTGGCATGTCATTCAGAA
Source organism: Cebus imitator (assembly GCF_001604975.1). Classification (NCBI taxonomy): domain Eukaryota; kingdom Metazoa; phylum Chordata; class Mammalia; order Primates; family Cebidae; genus Cebus; species Cebus imitator. Next base: position 234,409 of record NW_016107916.1, on the reverse strand, counting down.
AACTGCAAAAACTTCAAAAGGAAACAAAGTTTTATCAAAGGCAGTCTTTTAAAATAAGACTGATTTTATTCCCACTTTTCTACAAGATCTATTTTATCTTCCAAATATTTTATATAAATTAGCCAAAAAACTTTCTCAAATACTATTAAAAGCTAGAATTTATTGAACCTTACCATATGCCAAGCACTATGTAAAGTATTTCTTGGGACATTGTGGAAGGCGTTGTTAGTATATCTGTATTAGTCAGAGTTCTCCAGAGAAATAGAACAAATAAGATGTTAATACATATATATGAAAACATATTCCCATAGAATGCTAAGACCTGTCACACAGATAAGGTGTCCCATAGATAAGTTTGTATGTGGACAGATATTTATTTTTCAAAACTGACTTATGCAATGATAGAGGTTGGCAAGTTGAGTCACAAGCTACTAAATTACACGGCGAGAGCTCCAACAAGGTTTATTTGTTGGGAAATTTAGCACTCTAAGCCATCACGCTTTACAAAAGAACAATTGGGAGTTTGATAAGTTAATTGGGAAAGTTGGACCTTTCCAGACAGATGAATTAGCATAATCAGGCTCAGAGTACTGAAAATGTCTGGCTTGTCCAGGGAATACTGTAAAGTCCAGCATTATAATGCATTTCCTACTTACAGTTTGCTATATATTCTTTAGTTGGTCACTCTGTCTTGACCTGGTTTCTAACAATTTACACAATGTTTTTTACGTGATACACCTAGAATATCAGAAAACTGTGACCTGAAATCACATATTCTTGTTCACCCATAGATTTCCTTTCTCATTTTTATACATTGTTGTAACATCCTTAGCTCTAGTTGAGGGATGTTTTTAGAGCTTGCTGTGCCGAAAAGATGATTCTGTTTACTGTTGGGTTGTCCTTAAGTGTGCCTCTGAAGTGAATATTCCCAAAAAGAGTTTACTTTCATTTCTTAAGGCAAGAAAACATTTTACTTCTCCTGAAATACTAGTATTTTCCTTTTACACAGACAATGCAAATCGTATAACTAACTCTGCTGTTTTTGTTTTTTGCTTTGGCAACTGGAAAGGTGAAAGACATAATTCTATTGTAAGAATTATTTCTTTTTTTCTTTTCTATATGGAGTCTCACTCTGTCACCCAGGCTGGAGTGCAGTGGTGCAATCTCGGCTCACTGCACCCTCTGCCTCCCAGGTTCAAGCGATTCTCCTGCTTCAGCCTCCTGAGCAGCTGAGATTACAGGTGCGTACCACCACAACTAGGCTGATTTTTGTAATTTTAGTAGAGATTGGGTTTCACCACGGTGGCTGGGCTGATGTTGAACTCCTGACCTCAGATAATCCACCTGCCTCAGCCTCCCAAAGTGTTGGGATTACAGGCATGAGCCACTGCTTCCCACCTTATAATAATTGTTCTTATTTCCCCTCACCCCTGCTCTCTTATCTTTATTATTCAATTTTAATTTTGTTTTAGTTTTATGTACTTCTTTTTTTTATATTCTTAATAACCACTTCAAATTCTTTATGCTGCAAAATGGAATAAATGAATAAATGTATGAGAGAATAAATCAATGAGCAAGTGAATAAACAAATGCACAAATGACAAAGAAATAGTTTTTATGACTTAGCCAGAAAAAAAGCAGGGAAATGTAGCCACAAATTCTACCTTTCTGGTTCAAGGGATGATGTGTTTCATATGAGCTTATGAAGACCTATGATTGTTTTTTTCTCCAATGTTTTGAGAGGCTGTTTTTCTCATTAACCCTGGCTTATAAATAATTCAACTGATGTCTTGACTTCTAGTTGTAGGTTCTGCTTTAGTCACATCTCTTACATTACCAATGTCCTACGTTCCATGTGCAAATAAAATTTCAATAGCCCTACTTTGACATTATTTGTAAATGTCTCTGTACTTATATCTTAGGTCCTGGTTACAAAATCTCTCTCTCTCTCGCCTTCTCTCCCTCCCTATCAAAATCTCCATATTGTGTGTATCAGTGGTACATTCTTTTTATTGCTAAGGATTATGTTATTATATGAATTTACCACAGTTTTTTAATCATTCACCCATAAAAGGACATTTTATTTGTTTCTGGTTTTTGACAACTGTGAATAGTGTTGACATAAATTCTTACAAACAGGTTTTTGCATGAATGTAAGGTTTTATTTCAGGGGAAACAATAAATACCAGGAGTGGGATTGCAGAGCTCTAAGGGAAGTAATTTTTTTTTAAAAAGAAGTCACCAAACAGTTTTTAAATTGGATGTACTTTTTTTGCATTTTCACCAGCAATATGAGAAGTGCTCACTATTGTCAGTTTTATTATTTTTTAACTTTTAGCCATTTTGGTAGGAGTGCAGTGGCAACTCATTGTGGTCTTAATTTGCATTTGTCTGATGGCTGATAATATTGAACATCTTTTCATGTTCTTATTTATTACGTACTCAAAAATTTAACTCTGTGAAGAGAGCTAAAGATTGTTACCTTCAAATTTATAGATAACATTTTTATATCATTAGAGTTATCATAGAGCTAAGACAGGAGTGATAAGAAAGATAAAACCAGGCTAAAGAATTCTGCTATGTTCTGAAAGATGCTGGCATGAATCTTAATTAATAAGGTCTATTAACACCTGATTTGGGGGAGAGACTTTAGGATTTATTCCTGAGTAGTACATGGTAATATATCTACCTCAGTTAAATTGAACTAAATGAGTCAAATTAAGGAAACTCAAGCCCCTACAACTCTTCTGCCTCTCTAAGGTAAGAATTTATTGATGCTACAACCTGTTGTTGAGATTATCCATATATTTTCTAAAAAGGTAGGACTATATGAAAATAAATGCTCTTGTCTATATTGTCATTCCTTAGATCATTGAATTTTCCTTTATGATTTTAGCTCTCCCACTGACATTAAAAAGTAGATAAAAATGACCATAAAATTTAATATTTATATTTAAATATCTATAGTATATAAAATATATATTTATTTTTATATAATTTATATTATATTTACATTTATATCATTTACTTATTTTTATATATTAAATATATATTCATTTATATTTTATATAAAAATATATATGTATCATACATACTTAAATATCTATATTATATATTTATTTATTACATATACATATTATATTTTATATATTAAATACAATACAGACTTAATATATTCATATTTAAATATATATATTACATATACATAGCTTATAGTAAAGGACATTTGCAGGAGATGAGCTACATAGACCAAGCATTCTTTTCAGATAACAAAAGCTATGGCTGGAATATTTGCTCCCTTCAAAACTCAAATTGAAACTTAATCCTTCATGTGACAGTATTGAAAGGTGAAGCCTTTAAGGGCTGAATGGGTCATGAGGACTCTTCATTGATTAATGGATTAATAGATTAATGAGTTATTGGGTTTATAGGTTATTGTGGGAGTGGGACTGGTGGCTTTATAAGAAGAGGAAGAGATACCTGAGTTAGCACACTCAGTTCTCTCACTGTATGATCCCCTGCTCTGCCTCCCGACTCTTCAGAGTCCCCACCCCCAAAAGACTCTCATCAAATGTGGGTCCTCGACCTTGGACTTCTCAGCTTCTGTAACTGTAAAAAACAAATTCCTTTTGTTTATAAATTACCCAGTTTCAAGTATTCTTTTATAAGCAACAGAAAATGGACTGAGACACATCTGTACTGAAATTTTCATTTTTGCAATATTTGTTGAGCTCTGAGTCCACAAAGATGCTAATATGAAAGCAAGAGAACCAGTTAACCTGCCAGTAAAGGTGGCTGCTTCGAGAACCCAAAGCTGTCAACTGAAATTTAGTCTTCAGGTTCTTATCCATGCAAAATTGAGGTGCATGAGAATTAAGAGGGAGGTTACGCAAACGTGCAAATCTTCACTTTCTCTAAAGCACCGTTCATTACATCATCAATTAATTGAGATGTGTTTATATTTTTATTCATTTCAGACACAAAGGGCCAAGACTTCAAACTATGCAAAGTGAGTAAGCTCTAGTGCAGCTATTTCCAGTGAATAATAGCTTACTGCTCTTTACCTAACTATTGTATGTCAGATATGCTAATTGCTTCCTTGAGTTTCTTGTACAAAATGTGCTCTTTTTAGTCAACCGTTTTTTAGTCAAATACAGTATGTGCATGTGTTCTCTCTCTCTCTCTCTCTCTCTTTCTTTTTCTTTTGGCAGCTTAATTGCAACACTGTCAAAAAGATCACAGCAAAAAATCTATTCATTTCTCATCATTTTCATTCAAATCTGTCTCACAGTAGTGTGTTTAAATTTGTTAAATAGAAGAAAGATTCTGTAAAATGTATATTTTTATAGTATAAATGAACAATCTGTGTAACATTTGCTTTTATTAAAGTGAAAAACAAGAGCACTTGTAGATAGAGTATTTAAATTCTCATAAATACTGAGACTATTTTAATGATTAACAAAATACCCATTGGTACTCAATGGTAATGCAAACCCTCTCCCATGGGTTCTGAATAAATATTTATATTTCTTTTTCATTTACCTCTCAAAAATATTTTTTTATTAAATGTAACTTCTGACAGAAATCTAAACAGTTTATTTAAATTCTAGTTATATTTTGTATTCTGTAGTTATAAATCACATTAAACATCAGATAACTTCCAGTCACACAGAGATTCCTTAGAGTTCTTTTCACTTATAATTATTTAATTGTCTCCACCCTTCAGACAGCTCACCAGAAAGAAGTGGCAATGCCCAAGTCAAGTCGAAACAGTATTTATATCTGTGGAAAAAGTATAATAGCAAAAATGAAGGATAATATATCTAAGATTTAGATGGTTTACCTCCTAAATCTACCCAAGGCAGTGAGTGGTTAAGGATATGCAATAGTCTCTCATTTCCTATATTGAGATCTTATTTAGCAAGCAGTATCGTTGATAGAACATGTCACCTCAGACCATTTTAGTCAGCTTTGAAATAGGATCAAAGTGGCAGCAATACTATCTATCAGTGAGAATGACAGTGAAGCAGTGTCATTCTCTGGGGTAAATACCTGAGGTTCATTGTCTCATGCCAAGAAAATTAAGGACACCAACACACACAAGGAATTGAGTTTAGGAGCAGAGGTTTAATAGGCAAAAGAAAGAAGAAAAAGTTAAGAGCAGAAGCTTAATAGGCAAAAGAAAGAAAGGAGAATAACTCTCTCTTGAGAGAGAGAGGGGCACCCAAATGGAAATTCTGGCCCACAGCAAAAAGCACCAGATTTTATAGTCAGGCTTGAGCAGGCAATGTCTAATTTACATACAGCCCACAGATTGGTTCAGCTAGGTGTGATGTATACATAGCCAGTAGGGAAGGCTGGCCACCCCACCCTAATCTTATTATGCAAAGGGACTTTCCACTTGGCCAGCCTTATGTTGTCTGCTCCTTAGTGTACACGTGGCTGGCCAAGAGAAGAGAACATTGAGCGGCCATTTTGAACATGCCTAGTCCCAGGTAGCGTTTTCCTAATGGCACAGGGGCTAGCATTAACTCATGCAGGCTCCCAGCTTGCTTGCCTGTGTCTGCAGCTTGATTTTACAGGCTGCTCTTTGTTGGAAAAGAAAATGATTTAGAACTGCTTTTTATTGAAAGGATGATGACTTCCTTACTGATGACTTCCTTACCCTCACTATCTGCCTAAATAATTTCTTGTTAACTCCCATATCAATAGCTATGTGTAACAAAAATAACAGAATCCGAAATAATACTGGCTAAATGTATGGAAGATTGTTTTTCTTTCGTTTAAAAGGAGTCCTGAAATAGAGTTCAGGATTAGTGTTGCTGTTTTTTGGTCCTTAGTGTTTAAGTTTCTACTCATTGTTCTAAGTGCATAGCTTTCATCTTCCAGGTTGCTTCATGTTCCAACATGGTTATTGGAGCAACTGGTCATCACTTAAATATTCTAGACAGGAAAGAAGGCAAGAAGAGAAAAAATATGGCCTCAGTATGTGAATGTTTGGAATTTGTACATTTTTATGTATAAAATTGTAGTGGTATACCATTTTAAGTCATTAAACTATATAAAATATGAATAATTATTCCACTGCTACTTGGAAAATGTATTCTTGCTATAAATGCATTATAAGTTCCTTTACATATTTCAAATAATTCTTATTGTTTAGCTCCTATATTTTCTGTAACTATTTTTGGCATTTATTTTTAAAGCCTGAAAAATATTTTATATAATTGTATTTCTGAAAATATTTCCTTATGTCTTTATAGTTTTTTCATATATTTGACTGTGAATATTTAGTGACTATTCATAGTTCCTTCTGGACCATTTAACCTTTCTCACTTCCTTTTCCTTATCTACAGAGTAATGATAGTACCAATGCCATCTCATAGGAATATTGTTAGAAAACTGAGATAATATACATGAAACATTTAGCAAAACACTTGCCACATTATTGTCAAATTAGTTACCCACCATTTCTGTAATAAATAGTAAATAAAATATGGCATTTTAAGCAATTAATTGGCTATAACTAAAATTTCTTAGACCATCATGTTAGAAACATGCTCCTTCAAGTAGGCAAGTGGCAATGATATTGGCTCCATAGAGTATAAAATACAAGCATTCTAAGGGAATGGATTTTTGTCTTTTCTGTTTACTCCTATATCTCCAGTGTCTAAAATAGTCCCAGACACATAGTGGGCTCTTAATAAATATTGAGTCATCACTGTATACTTGGTCTAGCAGCAAACCATATTAATAAAGCAAATTCTCAGTTTTAAACTTCTGAAGTCAACCCATGGACAATGCACTGAAGCCTCACTTTGGGTTGCAAAACGAAACACAAATATTGGAAGCTTTTGTAATAGAAAAGTGAAGGTATAACAGAAAGAAGACATAAAAGCAGAGAAGGAGGGTGTCATATCACAGGTTTGATAATTTTTATCTATCAACTTGAAGCAAGATACTAGAAATTTGGTTTAAGTTTTCAGGTAATTATGCAACAATAAAATATCATTACAAAATCAGGCACAGTGTCTCACACCTATAGTCCCAGCACTTTGGGAGGCCGAGGTGGGTGAACCATGAGGTCAGGAGTTTGAGACCAGCCTCAGTGGGCAGATCACTAGGTAGGAGTTTGAGACCAGCCTGACCAACATGGTGAAACCCCATCTCTACTAGAAATGGAAAAAAGTAGCCAGGCATAATGACAGGCACCTGTAATCCTAGCTACTCAGGAAACTGAGGCAGGAGAATCACTGGCACCTGGTAGGTAAAGGTCACAGTGAGCTGAGATCCTGCCATTGCACTCTAGCCTGGGTGACAGTGTGAGATTCTGTCTGAAAAAACAAATAGATACAGATTTTGATAACTAGAAGTAAGGTGCTGCTTTAAGAAAATCATTAAATGTGGGAGTGACTTTTGAACCAGGCAGAAAGTGGGAAATGGAAGAACTTTAAAGAAAGAGCAAGTAAAAGACTGAAGAACTTTGAATAAACTGTTAAAGAGGCTACAGGCAAGGGCTTAAAGGAATGTGAGGAAAATGTTATTCAGAAGTAGAAGAAAGGAGATTTTTGATATCACTGAAAGTTTAGAAACATCATTACCTTCCGTAATGTGAAGGTAGAAAATATGCCCAAATAAATGGGATAATGTGTTTTGGTAGATTTCCGGACAGAACATCGAAGGTGTCACTGGTTTCTTTTTACAGTAAAATGTGGGAGGAAAGAGATAAAAGAACTATTAAATACAAAGAAGCAATGAGTTGCTGGCCATAAAATTGCCTAGCCTCTCCAGGTGGTACATCATGATAAAATTAACAAATGGCTTCCTGGCAAAAATCAAACTCAAAACACCGATGGAAATTGCTCTAACGATAAAGCCTAGCCTTCACCAAATTGTGATATAAATAAGAAATAACGCTTTGTTGTATTGAGCCTCTAAAATGTGGAGGTAATCATTTTGCAGACTGACCCCAATTTAACAATGGTTCAACTTACATTTTTTTAACTTTATAATGGAGTAAAAGCAATATACTTTCAGTGGAAACCATACTTCAAGTACCCATACAACCATCCTGTTTTTCACTTTCAGTACAATAGTCCATAATTTACATGAGATATTTATTACTTTATTATAAAATAGGCTTTGTGTTAGACTATTTTGCCCAAATATAGGCTATCATATGTATTCTGAGCACATCGAAGGTAGGCTAGGCTAAGCTATAATGACTAGTAGGTTAGGTGTATTAAATGTATTTTCATTGTATGATATTTTCAAACTACAATGGGTTTTTAGGGATGTAACCCCATCATAAGTTGAGCAGCATTTGTTACTGAAAAATAGTCTAGTATATTCTGATCAAATAATCATCAAAGCCAGCAATGCAGATGAAGAAGGAACAGATTATATCTGAAGTTCTCCAAAAAGCAGTGTGTCAGACTTACCTTCAAGAACTTTGCCAAAATTCTCATACCCGCTTCTCCTCCCAACCCCCATCTTTGAATAATATCTTTTTTATATGGATAATTGATATGGTTTGACTCTGTGTCCCCACCCAAATCTCATGTCAAATTGTAATTCCCAATGGCTGGGGAGGCACCTGGTGGGAGGTGACTGGATCATGGGGGTGGATTTCTCCTTTGCTGTTGTCATGATATTGAGTGAGTTCTCACAAGATCTGGTTTTTTTTTTTTAAAGGGTATAGCACTTCCCCCTTCACTCACTCTCTCTCCTGCCACCATGTGAAGATGTGCTTGCTTCCCCTTTGCCCTTTCACCATGATGGTAAGTTTCCTGAGGCTTCCCCAGCCATGTCTCCTGTATAGCCTGCAGAACTGTGTTAATTAAACCTCTATTCTCTATAAATTACCCAATATCAGGTAGTTCTTTATAGCAGTGTGTGAATGGACTGATACAGGAAATTGATACCAAAGAAGTGGATTCTCACTATAAAGATACCTGAAATTGTGGAAGCTACTTTGGAACTGGGTAATGGGCAGAGGTTAGAACAGTTTAGAGGGATCAGAAGAAGACAAAAATATGAGAGAAAGTTTGGAACTTCCTAGAGACTTGTTGAATGATTCTGACCAAAATGCTAATAGTCATATGGACAGTGAAGTCCAGGCTGAGATGGTCTCAGATGGAGATGAGGAACTTTTGGGGAACTGCAGCAAAGGTCACTCTTGCTATGTTTAGCAAAGACACTGACAGCATTATGCCTTTTTCTAGAGATCTGTGGAACTTTGAACTTGAGAGAGAAGATTTAAGGTATATGAAAGAAGTTTCTAAGCAGCAAAGTGTTCATGATGTGGCCTGTCTGCTTCTAAAAAAGCCTATGCTCATTTGCATGAACAAAGAAATAACCTGAAACTAGAGCTTATATTTAAAAGGGAAACAGAGCATAAAAGTTTGGAAAATTTGCAGCCTGACCATGTAGTAGAAAAGGAAAACCCATCTTCTGGAAAGGAATTCAAGGCTGCAGAAATCTACGTTAAGTATAGAAGAACCAAATATTAATAACCAAGACAATAGGTTAAATGTCTCCAGGGCATTTCAGAAACCTTTACAGCAGGCCCTTTCATCACAGGCCCTGAGGCCTAGGAGGGAAAAATGATTTCATGGGCCAGGCCCAGGGCTCTGCTGCTCTGTGCATCCTTGGGACATGGAACCCTGTGTTCCCAGCTGCTCCAGCTCTAGCTATAGCTAAAAGAGGCCAAGGTACAGCTCAAACCATTGCTTCAGAGGGTACATTCCCCAAACCTTGACAGCTTTCACATGGTGTTGGGCCTGTAAGTGTGCAAAAGGCAAGAGTTGAGGTTTGGAAGTCTCTGTCTAGATGTCAGAGGATATATGAAAACCCCCAGATGTCCAGGCACAAGTCTGCCAGAGGGGCAGAACCCTCCTGGAGAATCTCAACTACATTAGTGCAGAAGGAAAATGTGAGATTAAGCCCCCACACAGAGTCCCCACTGGGGCACTGCCTAGTGGAGCTGTGAGAAGACTTTGTCACCATCCTCCAGCCCCCAGAATGGTAGATCCATCAATAGCTTGCATCATATACCTAGAAAAGCTATAGGCACTCAATGCCAGTCCATGAAAGCAGCCAAGGAGAACCACACAGGTGAAGGTCCCAAAGCCTTAGGAGCCCAACTTATGTATCAGTGTGGCCTGGATGTGAGACATGGAGTCAAAACAGATTATTTGGAAGCTTTAAGGTTTAATGACTACCCTGCTGGGTTTTACACCTGCATGGGGCCTGTATTCCCTTTGTTTTTGCCAACTTTTCCCTTGGGATCACATGCCCCCATTGTATCTTTAAAGTAACTAAATTGTTTTTTACTTTATAGGCTCATGATGGAAGGGACTTGCCTTGTGTGAGATGAAATTTTGGACTTGGTCTTTAGAGTTAATGCTGGAATAAGTTGACTTTGGGGGACTGTTGGGAAAGCATGATTACATTTTAAATGTGAGAATAACATGAGATTTGGAAGGGCAGAATGACATGGTTTGGCTCTGTGTCCCTGCCCAAATCTCATGTCAATTATAATTCCCAATGTTGGGGGAGGGACCTGGTAAGAGGTGATTGGATCATGAAAGTGGATTTCCCATTGCTATTCTCATGATAGTGAGTTCCCATGAGATATGGTTGTTTAATAGTACATAGTACTTCCTCCTTTGCTCATTCACTCTTCTGTCACCATGTGAAGACATATTCACTTCCCTTTTGCACTCTGCCATAATGGTAAGTTTCCTGAGGCCTCCCCAGTCATCCCTCTTGCACAGCCTATGGAACTGTGAGTCAATTAAATCTGTTTTATTTATAAATTACTCAGTCTCGGGTAGCTCTTTAGAGCAGTGTGAGAACAGACTAATATAATGATCTACAGTGAATAGAATAGCAAGGAATTGGTGCCTATAACTGAAAGGACAAGAACGTATTTGAATAATGAGTTGTATTGTATATTCAAGTTCTTCATAAGTTGCTTTGCAACTCAGAGGCTGTGCCTAATGATTAAGGGAAGCTTAATCATGCATGCTGTGAAGCCAGGATACCTAAGTCCAAATCCCAGCCTCATTTTTAGACAATTAACCTCATCTTTCTGTGGCTCTGAAAAAAATGTATCAAACTTCTGAGCTTGTAGTAAGAATTAAACCCATTAATACGTAAAGAATACTTATGACGGAAACTGTTAAAGTAGACTTAGACTAAGATTTCTGTACACAAAAAGACCCAGAGACAGGTTTTTTTCCTGCAATTCCTACTAAATGATTTCAATTTTTTTATCTTGTTGGGGCTGAGAAAATGACACCCTGAAGTGAAATCACCTTTGCAGAATTATAAATAATGAGAGAAATCTAACATGACTGACTCCATCTTGCTTCTAACCTTACAGGCTAAATTGTTTCTTGTCTATTCTAGTGTGGAGGCCAAGATGACTATAAGATAAATTCAGTTTATAATTAAACTTAGTTTATAATCTATAATCTTTAAGGCAAGGAAAGATGACTTGCTTCCTTGTTTGGAGATTTAAGCTGCATTAGAGATTAGAATTATGGTAGGGGCTTGACCTTTGTTAAAGAATAAGCATAAACAATAACCTGTCGTTGCTTAGCTTGCCTTTCTGTAAGTTGCTTACTGTCTCAGTCATGTAACTGCAGGTCACAAGATTTGTAACTTCCCCAACTATTCCTATAGATAACATCACTATTGTAACCTACAGAGCTGGATTTTGAGATATTTTTCAGATTTAGGATTTTGGTAGACCAAGGGACACCATCTCGTCCTGAGATCTTCAAGCAGCTGAGTCACTTCCTGGGAAGTTTAAACACTCTTGTCATTTCATCCACAGCCAATCAGTTGTTTCTGTTCCCCAGCTGCCTCAGTACCCTTAAACACCCTAGCCTGCAAATTCTTGGGAAAGCAGATTTGAGAAATACCTCACATCCATCTGCTTGGCTGGTCTTGTAGTCATTAAACTTTTTGTTTGCTGCAATACCTGCTGTTCTAAGTACATTGGCTTTTCTGGACAACAGTCAAGAAGAAGCCATTGGGTTATGACAAAAGTATGGTGCTTCGCATGCTCAGTACTTTAAACTAAATGAGATTGGAGGCCTCAGAAGTTGCTTCAAAAGCAAAGTCTTTTATCTTCTCATGTTTCACAATCCTCTTTATTCCCCAAAGAGAGTCATAGAAACCAGAATTTCCCTCTCCCAAAATGGGTCATAAAATCTAAAAATGTTACTCTAACTGTCCCCCACCTTTCTATGTAGGAGCTGGCTGTAAAGAAATCTCTGACCTATCATTACAGATTGTAGACCATTAGACCCTCATTCCAGGAGTCCTGCCCTATGCCCAGAGGAAGGAATGCTACACAGAGAGGCAAAGGAAAATCTGAACAAACGGGCAATGCTGGGCTCCTTCCCCACCCCAACTCAGTCTATTACCATTAGATTGTACTATCTCTGTCCTATTATATTTCTACACTGCTATCCACTCTACATCAAATTTAAGCACAAAAATGAATGGTTTTCCCTGGGCCTTTGAGTGATTATTTCTGCAAGCTCATTTGTCATGTAAAATTTTGATTAAATAAATTTGTTATGCTTTCCTCTTGTAAGCCTATCTTTTGCTATAGGAATGTCAGCCCTGATTCTTATGATGGATGAGGAAAGGTATTATGCCTTTCCACCTCTACATCTCCAATTGAAGTATATATTAATGGAAGTTAAACACTTTACTTTTTAATCACCTGGAAGTTTTCGACAGATCACTGATGGGCACCTGAGTGATACTGTTCTTTGTAACATACTAATCGGTCACTCCAACCTCTCCTAGCTTTGAAAAATTTTATGTTCTATTCTGAGAGATTTGTCCATCTCTTCCAGCTTTAAATTACTTGACTTAAGCAGTCTTCTATACACAATGTAACTTCACATTTAAACTCTGCATCACAATGCAATCTTTTCAAAGACATTTTAAGGAAAAATTAAGAATACAAAGTTAATTTAAAATACTATCGCCTGTGAAGTTATCAATGCAGGTATCTCTATTGAGGTGACAGTTAAAAACATGAATCTCTGTATATCGCTGAGCTTTCACAAGCAAAGCGATAAAAACATAACTCTTGGCCATGGTGGCCACCAAGTTTTTTATTTTTACATTTGTAAGATATAATCAAACTTCAGAAAATATGTATAAAAAAAGATGCACTTTGGAAGAGAAGAAAGAATTATTTGATGCTTTGCATAGATCCTGTGCTACTTATTTTACATTTTTAATCTGTTTCTCATTATCTTAAGAATTATTTTTATTTTTCTCTTTATTCAGATAAAAAAAGGAAATGCTTTTAAAAATTTAACTATCCTAAAGTTACATAGTCACTCACTTACATACCCTAAAAAAATTGGAGAAGGAGGAGTTGAACACAGGTATGTCAAAACAAAAACTGTGCTTATTCCATTATGTTACCTTGCCTATGAAATTAACAAGTGTCATTATGTAGATGCTGATTAATTTTTTAAATAAAATATTCCCATATTCTGCTAAAACAACTGACTTACTATTATCTTAAAAATAAAAAACATTAAAGTAGGGGCATTTTATTTTTTATTTTTATGGATATGTAATAATTATACGTATTTATAAGGTACATGAGAAATTTTGATACAATCATAAAATGTGTAATGATCAAATCAAGGTATATCCATATTGTCAAGCACTTACCATGTCTTTGTGTTAGGTACATTCCAATTCTGCTCTTCTAGTTCTTTTCAAATATAAAATATACTATTGTTAACTATAGTCACCCTATTCCACTACCAAAGATTACATATTAATTTTTCTATCTAACTGTATTATTGTACCTTTTAATCAATCCATCTTTATCCTCCCCTCTTTCTAATACTCTTCCCAACTTCTGGAACCTATCATTCTATCTTCATTACATAAATATGTTTAGTTACCCCATATTAGTGAGAAGATGAAGTATTTGTCTTTCTGTTCCTGGCTTATTTTACTTAACATAATGTTCTCCAATTCCATCAATGTTGTTGCAAATGACAGGATTTCATTCCTTTTTATGGCTGAATAATATTTTATTGTATATATGAACCACATTGTCTTTATCCATTCTTTCATGGATGGACACTTAGGTTGATTCCACATCTTGGCTATTGGCATGGTGAAAACTGCTACAATAAACATGGAAATGCAGATATCTCTTTGATATATTGCCCTCCTTTCTTTTGACTATATACCCAGTAATGTGATTCCTAGATCATGGTAGTTTCACTTTTAGGTTTTTGAGAAACCACCATACTGTTTTCCATAATAACTATACCAGTTTATATTCTCACCAACAGTGTATGAGTGTTCCCCTTTCTCCACATCCTCCTCAGCATTTGTTATTGCCTTTTTTAAAATAAAAGTCAAAGTAACTACGGTGAGATAATATCTCATTACAATTTTGATTTGTATTTCTCAAAGCAGAAGCATCTCAATGACCTAAACATATATATTTCCCTCACCCTCCAACTCCACCTTATTTAACCATCTTGCTTAAGTTCCCATGGAAATAATTCATTTAGTCTATTGCGGTACCTTAGATGTTCATATTTGGGCTGCTTTTTCTTACCTTTACAAAAGCATTTTTTAATAAAGTCTTGTAATCATGCTAAATTTTTAATATTCTCTTAAAAGGGACCAGAAGAGTCCATCCCAAAAAATACTTCTTTGGCGTAAGAATTATTTTGAGCTGATTATTTTGAGAAACTGGAGACACAGGAGAAGTTCTGAAAACAGAGAAGTTACCCTTTTGTAAGGAAAATTTATGTCTATAGAGGAAGTCTCCATTTGTGAGTGTCTCTGTCTGTACCAGAAATAAAAGATGACTAAATCACTACAGACTCTTAACAGTGAAGAAGGTCATCAACTTAAATCTGCATAACAAACCTTACCCTGTTTACTATGCTTTTCCTAGTGATCTCATTACTGGGCTTCCACACACCCTTTTATCAGTTGAATGATATTTAAGTCTGAATTTAAATCTTCAAGATTTACTCATTTCTCTGGGTAGCTACATGTGTACATGAAGAATACATGTTATTAAACTTCTGTTTCTTTTTCTCTTATTTTTGTTTTGTTGCAGGTGTTGCCCCAAATAACAAGTATGAAGAGAAGGAAAATCATTTTTCCTTCTGATATAGGATTTTTCTGCATCACTGTACCAGCCAGAGACCTCCAGCTGGTAATGCCCCTGCCCAGCCTCACTCAGGCCCAAGTTTGCCACAGGAGATGCCTCATTTATTTGGCCCAATGAGCTGCACCTGGCTTGCCCTTTGGTGCAGCTCCCAAAGCTGCCATGACTGCACACTCAGCCCCTGGTGAGATGGGGTATGTGAACAGGTTAGTGTGGGGTCTGACCACTCCAAGTGCCAGCACAGGAGTGGGCTCCATGCAGGGCTTGTGGTTAGACCAGGCAAGTCATAAGCAACTCTTGCAGTGGACTCTGGTGTCCATATGAGGGAAACACAGTGGCTCCCAAGCAGCAGTGCCTGTAACCCTGAAATACGAGTGAGGCTATTACAGCATGCTAATTAGCTCTTTTAGTCCTGTCCACAGCCCAACAGACAGTGATGTATGATTAGCTCTGTCAGCCCTGTTGCCTTGCTCCAGCCTGCAGCTCTGAGACTGGCTTAGCCTCATCACTGCTTCCCATCATGTGGGGTGGCTGCCTTCTGCTGGTAGAAGGCAGAAAGCCACAGTGTTAGAGCCTTCTTTGTACCCATGTTTGGTGTGTTCTGAGTTCTTGTCTCATGTCAAAGAAGAATGAGGTTACACTGACAATCAAAGGGTGAGAAGAGTGAAAGATAATTCTAGAGTGACAAAACAGTTCTTGGTCTAGAGGGGACATGAGGGTGGTGCTCCACCGAAAGTTGGGTGCGCTCTCTTTTTCTCTCAATGTGGTGGTGTCCAAGGCTTTTATGGGCTTAGAAGGGAGAGTGCATGCTGATTGGCTTGTGGGTATGCAAAAAAGGCTAAAACAAAGGTACCACTCAAAGGTGGGCATGACAATGTAAAAAAAAATAGGAAAGCATGGGTATATGTAGAACAGGTGAAGGGTGGAGAATGAATCAGAGGAAAGAGTGCCAAATGGGAAGACAAGTTCTCAATCCAGTCTAGATTTACCTGGGACTTGTAGCTAGGCTTTAAACTGTTTTGGGCTTCAAGGTCGGGTTTTACCAGGGACCTGGCTCTGTCTGCCTAGGATTTATCTACCTCCTACCACTACCACTTCTTTCCTTATATTTCACTTCCCCTTTTAAAGATATCATCATTAATTTTAAATTTTTCTTGTTCAATTTTTATTTTCACACATCAATGTTTTTACCACACTTTAATTCCTTCCAAAATTTTCCTAGACAATTATCAAACGTTGTGTCTATGTGAAAAGAATTTTGGGTTTTTCTTGGCATGTTATCTTCATAACCTTAAGCCAATTTATAAAATTACTCTTTTGTTCTTTGGTTTTGCTATTTTTATCTCAACTTCTTTGCCTATAGTTCTTCAGTCTATAACTTAATTGAGATTGAGATTGTAGTGCTGAATATCAAGTTTTGCTCTTTAAACCTTATTTTACCCTTTTCCTTAAGAAATCTCTTCATTTGGCATTTTTAAAGTCTTATCACTTTCTGACTTCTTCAAAAGAAACAAGACTTCCTTCTTTTAATTATATTGACCTATATTTCATTTTTTCTGTTTCCACAACAATTTGCTAATCTTTCATAAACTCTGTATAATAAATAAATTTTACCATTTTCAGAACATCTAAAAATACAGAGCATATCACCGTATACATTACTATATGTATATATGTAAGGACCAAAGGAAAATGACCTCTTTTCCCCCTGAAGTTTCACTGAAAATCAACTGACAAAAGGTAGATCAATAGGAGAAAAGGTATACACATTTTATTTTAGCATGCATAGCACAGGCAAGTTTCAGAAAAATGATAATTCAATAACCCAGTGTGGTACAGAAGCTTATATGCCCTTTTTAAAATGGAAACAGGGATATGGGGAATGTAGACAATTATTTGAGGGGCAGTAAATCATGAGGCAGAATAAATGGACTCAGGAGGTAGAAAGCAAATATTATGGTGAAGTGGTTTTGTTGTCTGGGGTAAATACCTGAGATTGGTTGTCTCACAGCCATGGAAAAATAGGACATGGACACACCAGAGTTTAAGAGCAGGAGTTTAATAGGTAAAAGAAAGAGAAGATCTCTGTGCAGGGAGGGATCCCAGAGAAAATGGGTTGCCACTTCTGCAATGAAATGCAGAAGGTTTTATAGATGAGCTTTAGGAGGTGGTGTCTGATTTACATAGGCCATGAAAGATTGGTTGGACCACATGTGTCATTTGCATAGCATGCTAAGAAGCTAGCCACCCCATCCTAATCTTTTATTATGCAGATGGGTTCTCTACTTGGTCAATGCCATGTTTCCTTTTCCTTTACCATACACATAGTGACAAAGTAAAGGGAAGATGGAGCCTCCATGTTGAACAAGCCTGGCTCTCAGGTAGCCCTCCTCTATTTGCACAGCTGCTCACATTTGCCTGTGCAAGCTTCCAGCTTGCTTATCTATATCTGCGGCTCAGTTTTTCTGGCTGCTCTTCATTAGAAAAGAAATGATTTAGGGGCTGCTTTTAGTTTAAAAAAAAAGTCTTGCTAAGTACTTCTTTACCTTCACTATCTGCCTAAATAATTTCTTTCTAGCTCTTGTACCAATGGGACAGTGAGGGGTGCATCTGCACAGGATCAAAGGTTGTCTTATTATGCAGATAAAGTTTTCCAAGTAATCTGTTGTAGCTACCCTCAGAAAAAATAAAAAGTCTGTCTGGGTAGAGATGGCTCCCAATCTCTACTTACATTTCTTTTGGAAAGAAGCTCTCTTGGTCAGATAAGGAAACTATAGAGAGTGTCCCTCCCTGCACCTCAAGAGTTTGGGGGAAGTAGGATAACAAGACAAGGTTAAAGTTACCTTTATCCTGAGGCAGCTTCTAAGACCTCTCAGCATGTCAAAGCACCAGTCTTTAGAGTATCACCTTATGAGCCCCAGTACATATCTTGAAGCTACTGTTCTACTTCCTTTTTACATCTCTCAACTAGACTGTTAACCTGTCTAGTCAAAGGGAGTTAGAGTTCTATTCTTTACAACATAGTCTAACTACTGTTTCAGAGATTTTCTTAGTTATGTGAACCCAAAATATCTGAGACAGGCCTCAGGAAATTAGAAAGTTTATTTTGCCAAGGTTAAAGACACGCCTGTGACACAGCCTCAGGAGGTCCTGAGGACATGTGCCCAAGGTGATTGAGGCACAGCTTGGTTTTATACATTTTAGGGAGACATGAGACATTAATCAGTATATTTAAAATGTGCATTGATTTGATCCAGAAAGACAGAACAACTTAAAGCAGAAAGGAACTTCCAAGTCATACAGTTGCATTCGTTTGAGTTTCTGATTAGCCTTTCACTGAATACACAGTTTACAGGAATCGTTAGGAATGCCTTAGTCTGACTAAGCAAAACAATAGGGCAAAGGAAACATTCAGATATGCATTTGTCTCACAAAAGCAGAGGGATGAATTTGAGTTCTGTCTGTGACTTTGAGTTCTGTCTGTCCTTTGTACACAGAAATTTTCTTGTGGGCAAATGGTGAGGGAGGTATGTAGCTTTGTTTGTTTGTTGTTTGTTTGTTTTGTAGCTATCTTATTTAGGAATAGAATGGGAGGCAGGTTTGTCCAACACAGTTCCCAGTTTGACTTTTCTTTTTGGCTTAGTGATTCAGGGGTTGTGAGATTTATTTTGCTTTCACAGTTATATGCATCTCTGTTATCTTATTCCAAGATAGAGCTATAGTTCCCAACCCAGAGAGATTCTAAACTCCTAATTTACCCCTTTCTCTTTTTCTTTACAAGCTCAATATGTGAACAGTTACAAATCTGACCCATTCCACTTCTTAGCTCATTTCCGTGATTATACATCTGCAACCCAGGACTCAGATATTTTGAACATCTGTGAGACACAAACCCAGCATTTTCTGAAGGATTAATTTAACAAATATGTACTAATTATATGATGTTCCAAGCCCTGTATTTTGTGCTGGGCATAGTAGAGTGTTGGCCACTGTTCAAAGCACCTCACAGATGTGAGACCATTTCAGTGCTCTCTAGCTAAAGATCAGCAAGAAGAAACCCCTGGCCACTATGGAGATGTGGAGCCCCTCCCTGCCATGAAGAAAGAGCACACCATGCTCAGAGAAGGAGGCGGCATGTCTCTGCTCCCTTCAGTCCCTTTTTAAAGCCTTGCCTTTCTCTGACAATTAGACAAGAACTTCAGCCATATATATAGGTAGAGATTACCGGTTCCTTTTTTTCTTTTTCCCTTCTTAGAATAATCTTGAAATAGAAACAGATACAGCTGTCTCTTATGATAAACTCTATCCTTATTTATCATAGAAACTCTTTTACACAGAAAACTTTGTTGTTTCTTTAAATATCCAAAATATCAAACTGAACATTTCACTAGATAAATAGTGGAGTCACATCTATTGCATATCTGGGCAGCCTTCCTTCTTTGTCACTAAAACAAAAGAAATAACATAACTTAGTATGGTGTGTTAGGTTATCTAAATGCTTATAGATTAGAAATGATTTAAAATAAAAAAGGAATCAGATTATGGCTGGATGCAGATGACTCATGCCTGTAATCCCAGCACTTTGGGAGGCCAAGGCAGGTGGATCACCTGAAGTGAGGAGTTCAAGACCAGCCTGGCTAACATGGTGAAACCCCATCTCTACTACAAACACAAAAATTAGCTAGATGTGGTGGCGGACACCTGTAATCCCAGCTAGTTGGGAGGCTGAGGCAGGAGAATCACTTGAACCTGGGAGACAGAGGTTGCATTGAGCCAAGATGGCACCATTGCACTCCAGCCTGGAGCAACAAAAGTGAAACTCTGTCTCAAAAACTAAATAAATAAAAAGAAAAGAAAAAAACATTCTGAGCTATGTTTTTAAAAGTGTTATGGAATCCATAGATCCATATTATTCTTCAGTTTCTGGGGAAAGTGAGAGAAGTAGTTGGCTATAGAGAAAGAATTCTGGGCTTACCCTATCTAGAGTGCCTCAGCAGTTCTAGTTGATGGGTTTTCCATGTTCCTTCTATTTATGTGAGGCCTACACCATACTTCTATTCTCTCTTCCCTTTTCTTATTTTCATTAGAAGTTGAGAAAGTTTCTGCAGCAAGTAGAAGTCTTGTTTTTATAATAATATGGTAAATTGAGACATAAAATCTGCATATGCTAAGCTCTCATATAATGTGACTCTAGACAGGCACATTAAAAAAGATGAATTAGAAAGTCTAATTCTCTGATTTATTTTTTAAATCCTGGGCAAATTCCCAGATCATAGGACCCATTTTGTCATTTTACTTACGTGGGAGTTCAGTGTATCAGGTGTCCTAGAATGTTTTGCATTATTTGTGCCTCATAAACAAGGGTCCCCAACTAAAGCCATATTAGTCATCCCTATAGAAAAGGCATTCATCACCTGCTGTCATCATGGAAGTACTTCCTGAGAGCAACATGTGTCCTTTGCTTTGCAATGACTGCTGAAACAGGGACAACACTTCAGAGTATAAAGCCTCAGACAGGGATACAGCTAATACAGGTCAGGAGCCTATAAGGCACCAACCAATTTTTAGGTTATAGATTAAATGAAACATTAGCTCTGTAACTCACGTGCTATTTATAAAAATATGACTGATTTTTTGGTGTCTCTTGAAGGATGACTGAGACACCTCTTTCACACCACAAAGTGCTGCATATGTCATTACTGTGGACCCCTATTTTTTAGCAGTTAATCAAATGGATCAGTCTAAAGGCACATATTCCCTAAGAAGCAAAAACCACTGGGTTTCTACTGACTGTCTTTTTAGGGATGAGAGTAGGGAGCAGAAGCAAGTGCATCTCCACCAGGATAATGTTCCCAGTACTTATTGCAAATCAGTGCAGATCCTACAGCCCCTACTGCCCAAATGCCAAGTGTGTTGTTCTCTTGGGTATAGTTACCTGAAAGAAATATGAACATATGACACCTGGCTTGCTATACTGACAGGCAAAGATATTTCCTCCACACTATTTGATAAAATGTCAGGTGCCAGAAAATTCAGAAAAAGCATTGAAATATTTGGAAGACAAAGTCCCATTAAGTAACATTTTATGCTCAGTGCCAACATGAGAATAAAGATGTCTGGAAAATATATGCATTAGTTAAGGACAAGATGCTCTCAAGCCTTTGTAACACCAGAGAAAAAGATGGTGGTAATTTAATCAATGACTTAAATCACAAGGTGGCAAGATAATAAACCTCTAGACAAAATTGAGAATGTTCTTGCTTTTAGCTTTCCACTATACCAATTCTGTTTCACTCTCTCCCCTGAGACTGAAAGCTCTCTTGAGTCCAAGTCCACCGTGTGGTGGTGCCTCTCTAGCTTGCAGTGTTCTTCCACACTTCTCACTCAACTTCCCCTACCTTTCAAAATTTAGAAATACAATGGCACAATCGCTTCTCAATGTTCAGCTTTCTGCTCACTCGTTGTGTGTGGATAATGCCAATCATGGAAACTGGATCTACTCCATTTTCTTTCCTACTCAAAGGTACCATAAACCTGTACTCAAACCTGACCTTCTGTTCTCTACTGGACAAAAGGATGCTGCACCTAAATAGACGAGAGCCCCTCTGAAACATTCTCATGATAAGAGAGCCCCGCTTCCGGGAAAATGGCGACTCCCGCTCGTTCCCCAGAGTCACCTGCGGCCGCGGATCCGGCGCTAGCTGCGGGGCCTGTTGAGGAAGCCGAGTGCCCGCGGCCACGCCAGCCTCAGCCTGCGCAGAATGTCCTCCCTGCCCCGCGGCTTCGAGCCCCAAGCACCCGAGGACTTGGGGCAGCGCAGTTTGGTGGAGCTGCGGGAAATGTTGAAGCGCCAGGAGAGACTTTTGCGCAAGGTAAAATTCACTCGCAAATTGCCCGACAAAGGTAAAAAGATTTTTGACTCTGTTGCCAAACTGAAAGCTGCCATTGCAGAACGTGAAGAAGTTAGAAGAAAAAGTGAACTGTTTCATCCTGTTAGTTTAGACTGTAAGCTAAGGCAAAAAGCAACTGCGGAAGTTGATGTCGATACAGATAAGGCCCAGAATTCTGACCAGATACTTGACACTTCATCACTAGCTCCTGGCTGTTCCTCTGTAGACAACATCGAGTCATCTGAAACAACCTCACAAAACCAGGGACTTGGACATCCTACTCATGAAGGTGATGAAGAAACTCCAGAGGCTGAGTACACAGTGAGTAAGGGCCCAGCTTCCAGCAACAGAGACAGAGTGCCGCCTTCATCTGAAGCTAGTGAGCATCAGCCGCAGCATCGTGTTTCAAGTCAAGCAGAAGATACTTCCAGCAGCTTTGACAACCTGTTGATTGACAGGTTACAGAGGAGTGCCATTGCAGACGAAGGTGAACAACAGTCAGAAGAAAACATAAGTGCTACGAACTTGACAGGCCTTTCTAATGGGACTCAGAAGAAACCTCATTACATGGAAGTGCTAGAAATGCGAGCCGAAAACCCAGCGCCCCAGCTGCATGAATTTAAGACCAATGTGTAAGTACCATCGGAAACAGGCCTATAACAGGAACATAATATTTGTTAAACTCAAAAAGTTTCGAGAAGCTGGGTGTGATGGTGCTTGTCTATAGTCCCAGGCTACTCAGGAGGCTGAGGTGGGAAGATAGCTTTAGTACAGGGGTTGGAGACCAGGTTGGGCAACATAATAAGAACTTTTCTCTTAAAAAAAAAAAAAAAAAAAAAGTCAGGAGAATGCTCTAAGTTCCATGGGCTTTGTGTGAGAAGTGCTTGTTAGGAAAGAACATACTGTGGAAACATGGACCAACCTGGGTGGAGTGGAAGATTCATGTTGAGAAATACTTAGTTTTGAAACCATATAATTGAAAAGGTCTTAAATAGCACATGGGGTGTATTAAATTTCATTATGTGACCCAGTATTTCATAATATACACAGAGTTGGAGAGAGAATTTATTATGACTTCTTTTTTTCAGAACCATGTTTAGTGTACAGCACTGATTAGTGTACTGTCAGAGTGTACTCACTTTGATTAGTCTGTGAACTAAGGGTAAAGCAGTTGCAGGAGCTGATTGGCTTTCCAGCAAAAGAGATTTGCATGTTCACTATATGTAAGCAAGCAGCAGGTGTTGTGGGGACCCAGTGAAGTCAAAATTCTTAAACTCCTTTGCCTTTTTCATGTTATATCTCAAGTTTAAAAACATGGCCATAATGTATACATGTATAATGTAATAAACTCCCTGTTCTTCAGTGAGTTTAGAAGCTAGATAAAGACCCAAGGTTTATATACTTGGAAAAGAGTTAAGCTACATAATAATAGTTTCAAGGGTAAGGAAGCTGAGAAGAGGTTTGAAAACTGTGAAAATAGATTCATGCAGGATGGGCAAAAACCCTGCTTATCAGTTCCTTGCCATAAATTTATTTCTGAAATTTCAGGAAAAATAAAATCTTTTTGAAAAGGAAAAAAAAAAAAAAGAGAGAGCCTCTCTGAAACATTCTTTCAACAGTGTCTCACTCTGTCACCCTAGCTGGAGTGTAGTGGCACAATCTCGGATCACTGCAGCCTTAACCTCTCAAACTCAGGTGACCCTCCTACCTCAGCCTCCCAAGTAGCTGGATTACAGGCACATGCCACCAACAATTTTCTTAATTTCTTCATTGATCCACTGGTCAATTCAGGTACATATTGATTAACTTCCATATATTTGTATAGTTTCCAAAATTTCTCTTATTAATTTCTAGTTTTATTCCATTGTGGTCAGAGAAGATGCTTGATATTATTCAACTGTTTTTAATGCAGTAAGAATTGTTTTGTGACCTAATATATGATTTATCCTTAAGAATGATCGATGTTTTCAGGAAAAGAATGTGTATTCTACAGCTATTGGATGAAATGTTCTGTGAATATTGATTAGGTTCATTTGTCCTGTAGTGCAAATTAAGGCCAATGTTTCTTTGTTGATTTTCTGTCTGGATGATCTGTCCAATGCTGAAAGAGGGGTGTTGAAGTTTCCAGCTGTTACTGTATTGCAGTCTCTCTCTCTCTGTAACTGTAATAATATTTGCTTTATATATATGGGTGCTCCAGCATTGGGTGCATATATATTGACAATTATTGTATCCTCTTGCTAAATTGACTCCTTTGTCATTATATAATGACCTTCTTTGTCTCTCCTTACAGCTTAGGCTTGAAATCTATTTTGTTTGATATAAGTATCAGATACAAGATACACTTGGCGTTTTCTGGTTCCATCACTTATGTGTACCTTTGTAGATGAAGTGTGCTTCTGGTAGGCAACAGATCACTGGGTCTTGCTTTTTTTATCCATTCAGCTGCTCTGTATCTTTTAATTAGAGAGTTTAGTTCATTTACATTCAATGTTATTATTGATAAGTAAGTACTTACTCCTGCCATTTTATTATTTGCTTTCTGGTTGTTTTGTTGTCTCCTCCTCTTTTGTTCTTCCTCTCTGTCTAAATTTTAATGAAGATGATTTTTTTCTGGTGGTATGATTTAATTTCTTGCTTTTTGTTTGTGTATCCATTGCATGCTTTTTTCATTTGAGGTTACTATGAGGATTGCAAATACTGTTTTATAACCAATTATTTTAAACTGATAACAACTTAACATGGATTGCATAAACAAGCAAAAAGAAAACTAATAAAAATTCTACACTTTAACTTCCTCCCTCCACTTTTTAACTTTTTGTTGTTTCTTTGTATGTCTTATTGTGTGGTCAATGTCTTGAAAAGTTGTTGTAATTATTTTTGATTGGTTCATCATTTAATCTTTCTACTTAAGAGTAGTTTACACACCATAATTACAATGTTATTATATTCTGTGTTTTTCTGTGTGCTATTACCAGTGAGTTCTGTACCTTCACATGATTTGTTATTGCTCACTAAAGTCCTCTTCATATTGAAGTATTCACTTTAGCATTTCTTGTAGGACAGGTCTGGTGTTGATACAATCTCTCAGCGTTTGTATGTCTAAGAAAGTCATTATTTCTCCCCTTTTTTTTGAAGGATGTTTTCACTGGGTATATTATTCCAGAGTAGAAGGTTTTTTCCTTCAGCACGTTAGATACGTCATGCTGTTCTCTCCTGGCCTATAAAGTTTCTGCTGAAAAGTTTGCTGCCAGATGTATCGAAGCCCTGTTGCATATTGTTTGTTTCTTTTCTCTTGTTGCTTGTAGGATCCTTTCTTTAACTTTCACTTTTGGGAGTTTGATTATTAAATGCCTTGAGGTAATTTTATTTGAATTTTATCTTCTTAGTGTTCTATAAACCTCTTGTTCCTGAATATTGATATCTTTTTCTAGGTTTGGGTATTTTTCTAATATTATTCCTTTGAATAAACTTTCTACCGTTATCTCTTTCTCTACCTCTTCCTTAAGGCCAATAATGCTTAGATTTGCCTTTTGAAGCTATTTTCAGATCTTATGGACATGCTTTTTTCTTTTGTCTCCTCTAAGTGTATATTTTCAGATAGCCTGTCTTCAAGCCCACTAATTCTTTCTTCTGTATGATCAGTTCTGCTAGTAAAAGACTCTGATGCATTCTTCTGTATGTCAATTGTATTTTTCAGCTCCAGAACTTTTGCTTGATTCTTTTAAATAATCTCAATCTGTTTCATAAATTTATCTGATGAAATTCTGAATTCCTTCTCTGTGTTATCTTGAATTTCTTTGAGATATGTTTACTCAAGGCAACGGGACTCTATGATTAACAAGATGTAAAACCAACCAGGTTCGTGTTCTTCCTTTTGGGGCAATGATTTCACCCAGAGCCTGGACAAGTTCAGAAATGCTATATGGGATCTAGTGGTTGGGATCAAAAGCATTAAAAATTCATCTGATATTCTATTCTTCCGTGACTACATTGGCACTCAAATCACAAGACAGAGTCCTTCCTGCTCTTCTCCTTTCCACAGGCAGATGAGTGGCTGCCTCCACCACCAGCCCACCTGGGATTCTGACAGGCCACTGCTGATGTTCACTTAAAGCCCAAGGGCTCTTCAGTCAGCTTGTGGTGAATGCTGCCAGTCCCTGAGGGACTCACCTCTCAGGGCAGTGGACACCCTCTAGCCCAGGCCAGGTCCAGAAATGCTGTCTAAAAGCCTATGGCTGGACTCAGGGATCCCATAAGATCACATGGGGTCAGTGCTATATCCTACTGTGACCAAGGTTGTAGCTAAGGTACAGGAAAAGTAAAGGGGACTTTTCTCAAGCAGGAGTCTCTCCCTATAGCCACCACAGCTGGGAATATGCTGGGTCACACCTGAAGCCAGCATGTCTCAGAACCCAATACCTACAGCCTACTGGGTATCCCAATTGGTTATTCAGAGCCCAAGGGCCTTTAGTCAGCAGGTGATGAATCCTGCCAGGACTGGGTCCTTCCTTCAAGGCAGTGGGTTCTCTTCCAGACCAGAGTGTGTCTAGAAATATTATCTGTGAGCTAGGACCTGGAATGGGGACCTCATTAACTGTGCCTGTTGCCCTATGCTACTGTGGCGCAACTGGTATCTAAAGTGTAAGGCGAAGTCTTCCTTACTCTCCTCTCTCCTCTCCTCAAGCATAAGGAAGAGATCACTTTTGTTGCTGCTAGCTTCATTTGCTGGGGGTGGGGAAGGGTGACACAAGTACATTGCTATTCTTTGTCCCCTCCTGTATTTCTCAAGGAGTCCATGGCAATGGTGGTATCTCAAAGATGAAACTATATCCTAGTGATAAGTAGAAGAAATGGGGTGTTGTGTGAATAATGGCATGGTGATATAAAATAGCAAGGAATACATATGGAACTAAATAGTTTAAAATAGAGAGTGAATGTGTAGCACAACAGAAGAGGAATACTCCTTGAATAATAAGACAGTTTAATACAACTGGGACATTTAAAGTTGTATTAATAACAAATAATATGGAAATTATAGTGATGATTAAATAAAACAGAAAAGATCCTGAGAAGGAGCTGCAGGATAATAGAGCTTTAAATGTTAGCACCTGCATAGAGTGACAGAGGAATGGAGGATTTCTCCAAAGGCAAGAGCCCACTTTGCCATTCTCATATGGTGTTTATATTCCTCTGCTTGCTCCCATCCCAAATGTTTCACACAACTGCCCCAACTTCCCCAAGACTCCAAAATTGTGTCTGCCTGCTGTCAGTAAGGTGAGAAATAAGCTTATAACTTTCTGGCAAGAATTTTCTGTTTGAGTAGGTGAAGTCAAGGTCAGTTTCTAGGCATAATATCCTTCAGTCCTGAATTCAGGCTTTACTGATATCTATGCCTAATCCTCCTCTAATCAGAAATTCTATATCACACAGTAACAACTCAGTAGATAGAACATAGCTTACATATCAAGTAAACTAGAATAAATATTGAACTATCTCAACAGAGGAAGGAATTACATAAATCAAATAAAGCAAAGCACAATACCTTCCTTTTATAACTGAAATTGTCCTTTTCAATTTTGTGGGAGATCATTCACCAATCAATTTACTCATGTTTGATGGTTTGATTTCTTTAGGAGACAATTCTCCATGATATTTAAAAATTATTATTATTTGTAATTGAAAAATGAGAATTGTATGTAGAATCTGAAAACATCTGAACTCACAGAAGTAGAGAGTAGAATGGTGGTTAACAGAGGCTTAAAGAGGTGGGAGAGGCAGTAAGGGAGAAAATGGGAAGTTGTCAGTCAAAGGGTACAAAGTTTCAGTTAAACAGGAGAAATAACTTTTGAGATCTATTGCACAAAGAGTGAGTATAGCCAATAACAATTATTTCAGTCTGTTTTTGTTGCTTATAACAGAATACCTGAATGAAACTCAGTAATTTATAAGAAACAGAATTAGTTCCTTACAGTTCTGGAGGCTAGAAAGTCTAAGGTCAAAGGGACATATATGTTAAGAACCTTCTTACTGTTGGAGACTCTCTGTAGAGTCCCATGGTAGCACAGGGTATCACATGGCAAGAGGGCTGAGTGTGCTAGCTCAGATCTCTCTCCATCTTCTTACGAAGCCAACAGTACCACTCCTATGATAATCCATTAGTCCCTTGACAATGGTACCATATTATAAAGACCTCATTGGACACTGACCACAATAGTTAAAAAAACAACTGTGAGATTCTCTCCATGGCCTACTGCAATTCTCTAAGAGATAATACTAAGATTACAATATTTCACGTGTTATAAGGAAACGTCCTAAACATATGTACTACCTTGAAGCAGATTTTCCCCCTCGTTATTTTGGTTCCTAAATTCTGACCATTTTTCTTATTTCTCAAAATTCTAGCCCATTATGATCTCTGAATTGAATCTATCCCCTAAACTGAGGTCAGCAAATTTTATTTCAGTAGAAAGCAAGACAGTAAATATTTTAGCCTCTACAGGACAAGAAGTAAAATTGAGACTATATGTAGATACTTAGATAACCTCGTAAAATATAATCATTTGAATATGTCAATGCCATTCTTAGCTTGTGAGGTATACAAAAGTAGACAGTGAACTGAATTTGGCCTGCAAGCTATAGCTTCTTTCACCTACCATAAAACACCATATCCTAGTTACTTAAAATTCCATTTACATACTTTTTTAAAAGCCAGCCAGAAAATATAACTAATCTTCCTTTAAAATGTTCACAGTTTTTTTGTTTTTTCTAGTTTTCCATCACCTATTTCTAATCACATTATTTCTTCTACTTAGTGGCAGATTTAAATTACAAATGAGACCTTTATAAATTTGAAGTTCTAACTTCCTTTGTCTTTGATCTCTTTGGCAAAAGCACTTTGTGTGAGACATCCAACAATGTGGGTCATAAATAATACTAGAAAACCTGCAGCGGGTAATTAGTAAATCCTCTGGCCCTAAGTCATAAGAAAGTTGCACTCTGTGGAAGATACCTTCATTAAATAAGAAGAAATGTTTGTAAAATTATAAAGTAGTAAAATTTACAGGTAAATGTATAAAAATTATGTTTAATATAGGAAAAGACTTTGATATTCAAATTTTGTCTCTTCAGCCTAAAACACCAAGCCCTCTACCTTAATTACAACCACCCAAGAGCTCAAGGTTCTTTCCAAGGGTTATAATATTATATTATAAACTTTCCTTTCTTCAAATTACACTATCAGATCCATTACCTTGAATGCAAACTTTTTTAACTTTAAAAGTATGAAAATGAGGAGACAGATGTTATCATTAAAGAGTCTGGTTCCATTTTTGATGTTTTCCTGCTGAAAGTTTTTAAGTCCTAGCTGTCTCCTCTTCTGACTTGTCCTACTTCTAGAAAAACTGATGAGAAAGCTACATCTCCCTGTTTTAGCTCAGGGAGAAGTTCAAACCACAAAAATCCTGCCCCACCCCTTAATCACAATAAAAACCAAAGCCACTCACTTCTCCCTTTACTCAAGCTATTTCAGACCAGCTTAGGTGTCTGCCTTGTTTTCCCTGAAAGCCTCATACATGAGTAATGAATCTTTTGACATTTTCTTGGTGTGTGTGTGATGTCATCAGCCTCAACTTCAAATCACCTTTAAGTATGGGGGTGAGCAGATGGGTGTTAAGCCCCACCCATGTGGCAACAGCAGCAATGCAATTTACTATAATTGTGTCAGCCCAGTCAAGGCCACCCTGTTAACAGATCTGTTTATTCACTCTGTTTCTAAGTTAAAATTTGGCATTTTCTTCTGTAATCAACCTACATGTGTATTTAGTTCAAAGTGAGTTCTCAAGTTTCTTTTTTTTTTTTTTTTTTTTGTGAGACCAAGTCTTGCTCTGTCACCCAGCCTGGAGTGCAGTGGCACAATCTCAGCTCACTGCAACCTCTGCCTGCCAGGTTCAGGCAATTCTCAGGCCTCAGCCTCCCAAGTAGCTGGGACTACAGGCTCCCAGCACCATGCCTGGCTAATTTTTTGTAGTTTTTTAAAGTAGAGATGGGGTTTCACTATGTTGGCCAGGCTGATCTCAAACTCCTGAACTCAGGTGGTCTACCCACCTTGGCCTCCCAAAGCAGTGGGATTATAATCACGAGCCACCACACCCAGTTTCAAGTTTCTTTGGCCAAGAAAAAGTAATCTTTTTCACTTGGGTTGAGGTTACATGCCAGCTCTGAATGAATCTGGAAGTGTATACTGTTCTGCTTCTAAAATTCCCAAAGGATTCCCTCTACCAACTCATCTGCACCATAATCTCTTTATGCCTGCATTAGACACATGGTTCCCATCTTCTATCCAGAGTCTAAATTAATCTCATATAATTTACCTCTTGCTGTAATTATCTTATCTATAAGTAGTGTCATTTTAACATAAAGCCACAACATGACCTCTTACATGCCCAGTGAAGCTACATCATTGTCTGGGGTAAATACCCAGGGTTCACTGTCTCATGCCAAGAAGTCTGACAACACAGACACACAAACATGGAGTGGGTAAGGAGCGGAAAGTTTAACAGGCAGAAGAAAAGAGAGAAGAGAGCAACTATCTCTCTCTTGTGATAAACATCTGAAAAGGGAAAACTGGCAGACTGCAGCAGATTTTATAGGCAGGGTTGAGGAGGCAGTGTCTAATTTACTAGGACCTACAGATTGGTTCCAGCAGATGTGATGTTTACATTTACTTAGGGCAGGGAAGGCTAGTCACCCCATCCTACTCTTATTTTGCAAATGGGCTTTCCACTTGGTCAGCGCCATCTTGTCTGTTCTTTACTGGCAAAGAGAAGATGGAGTCACCGTTTTTATCATGCCTAGTCCCTGGTAGAATTTTTTCCTATTGGCGCAATTGCCAGCATTCACCTGTGCAAGCTTCCAGCTTCCTTGTTTACGTCTGCAACTCAATTTTACAGGCTGGTTTTGGTTAGGAAAAAAAAATTATTTGGGGGCTGTTTTTCATGAAAAGAAAACCTCACCAAGGATTTCCATACCCTAATACCTGCCTAAATTCCTTTTTAATCATCTTTGCAATATGGAATTTTTTCATCATATCTTTATCATCTCATTTAATGCTACATATTGGTTGAAATATTCCTCTTTCACACTCTTCTATTAGGTGACTAGGAGGGGGCTAATCTTTACAACTAGATCCTGTGAAAATAATTTTTCCCCCATTTATTTATTTTATTGCATTTTAGGTTTTGGGGTACATGTGAAGAACATGCAAAATTGTTGCATAGGTACACACATGTCAGTGTGAATTGCTGCCTTCCTCCCCATCACCTACATCTGGCATTTCTCCCCTTGCTATCTCTCCCCAGCTTCCCACCCCCCACCGTCCCTCCCCTGTTTCCCCCCAACTGACCCCAGTGTGTAGTGCTCCCCTCCCTGTGTCCATGTGTTCTCATTGTTCAACACCCGCCTATGACTAA
>NW_016107916.1:171962-198475 GCF_001604975.1 Cebus imitator | reverse complement strand
CCTTCAGACCTGCCCTGCACAGCAAGGAGGCAGCCTAGTCACTGTCTGCCTGTAGAGGCTTTGCTGAGCTGCTGTGGGCTCCACCCAGCTGCCGAGTGAACTTCCCTGCAGTCCTGTTTATATGGGTGTAGTTAGAACAGCTTTGGCTATGGTGGCCCACCTCTGTTGAGGCGGAGTCTCTCTGCTGTGGCAGGTTGCCTTGGCAACGGCGGGCTGCCTCAGCAATGGCGGGTTGCCTTGGGAATGGCAGGCTGCCTCGGTAATGGCGGATGCCGCTCCCCCACAGAGCTGGAGCTTCCTGGGTTCAGCTGCACTTGCTGTGAAACTCTCAATCCAGAGTTTCTGGTTGCTGTCTTTTGTGGGGGTGGGACCAGCCGAGCCTGATCGCCTGGCTCCCTGCCTCAGAGCCTTTTTTAAGTTGGTGTTCCAGTCGCCTGTTGAAGAGGCGCCGGGGATCTGTTTGTTTTTCCCTGCGGCCACTCACTGCGCTGGCTTAAACAGCGGCACTGAGGTTTGTGGCACTTTTTTTTTTTGCCCTGGAATCTACTGTCCTGGTTCCCTGCTCAGTCCCCTTTTTAAACAGACGAATGGGCGACTTCCCATGGCTCCAATCACCAGCCAAAAGGGCACCCGGACCGGTGTATTTTGTATGGAGAACCGCTGCTCCGGGGCGCCGACAAAGCGGCCGCACGGGGCAAAGCAGTGGCGCCAGCTGACACAGCCACGCTGGCCGAAACAGCCGCACTGGTGACCTGTGGAGGCTCCTCTTCCTGGGAATTTCCTAGTCTGTGGGCAATAAAAATGCAGCATCCACTCACCCTCTGCGCTTTCACTGGGAGCTGCAACCCTGAGCTGTTCCTAAACGGCCATCTTGGATCCTCCCCCCAATAATTCTTATCTTCCATTAGTTTTCTCATATGTTTTCAAGTCTCTTCTCCACAATTCATCATCCATCAAAGTTCAGACTCCCTTTATTTTGTTAACATTACCGTTTGACATAAGCCCCTGAGTCTAACCACTTTTAAAGTTTCACTTTTTCCCCTGTGAACGCCCATGAATGTAAACATTAATAAAAAGTGTATACCTTTTCTCCTATTAATTTGTGTTTTGCTAGTTTAAATCACAGGCCTCCAGATGCTGAATATAATAGAGTGGATGAAAAGTTTTTTTCTCTGCCAGCTGGCAGAGAGGTTTCCTCAGACCCGTCAACTTCCCAGGATGATGGCAGAGTTTTTTCCATTGTCCGCTTAGGACTCATGTCTGCTTTCTATCTTCCAATGGTTCCTCCCTCCTTTGGAGTCTTTTTTGTGGAGTCCCTTCAAATATTAACCCACATGTCTGCCAGGTCAACATCTAATACCCCAAATATAGGTCCTTTTCCACATGAAGAATTACATCTCACTTTCTGTGCAGCCCTTTCTCTGTCACCAGGCAGGCATCTCAAGTGATGCTTTGCCTGGGATATTTCTTGGCAAAATTCACACATGCCCTCAATCTCCTGGACCTCCAAACTTGAAATACCACATCAACCTCTGTATGTTTCATTTGGAAAATACAATAGCCTCTTCAACCTTTCTTATGTAATCTGGATGTGGCCAAGAAGTGGAGGTTGGCAGAACAGCCTTCACAATCGCTCAGTATGTATTGTACCATATTTGTGATTCACCTCTTCCTTGCTCCATGCCTTAGTGGTACTTCTTTTTGGTTTTGGAGGGTTATAAGTAATTTCTGAGACAGCAGGAAGAGTTTCATTTAACATGCTGTTATATTTGATAAAACAGAGTTACCATGACCTTTCAAAGAGTAAAATATTATAGACAGGGCTCATTAATAAAATAGAGCAGTGTTGTTGCTGTTTTCATTTTGCACTAGAGAAAATTAGAGGAAGACAAGATGTAGCTGCTTTGCTTTACCCAAAATGAAAATGGACCAAAGAAAAATCTTCTCTGGAGTACTTTAGGTCTCAAGTTGCAGGCTTTCTATGCACAATGCAGTTAAGATCTTGGCTCTGGAACAAGATAAATGGGATCTCAATTCCCATTCTTCCACTTATTTCTTGTGTGATTTTGGATATTGTTTTACATTTTGATATGCATTTTAACTACTTGAAGACTAGAAGGAGGGCTGGAAACCATTTTTCTAGTTATTCACAGTATTTAATAGACCTGAATCACAGTAATATATTTTAATGGATGAGAATTTTATCTATTTTGATGGCAGATTCCTTAACACCACGTCTTCTTGTAATGTAAATGAATTTTTTCTACTTAATGTGAAATTTTGAGTTAGAGAACTTAAAAGGTTTATTTGTAATGAGAGAGAACAAATTAATCTCATATCTCATCTTTAGTCTTCAGTTTTTATATGTGTCAGCCTAAAGACAAATTAAAAAATTATTCTGTGCTATGAATGTGCTACAGTTTTATTAACCACATACTTATTGAAGGACATTTTGGTTTATTTTCTAGTTGAGTGTGATTACAAATTAAGCTGTTGTAACCATTCTTATATAGGTTTTTATAACATAAATCTTGACTTCTCTGTGATAAATGCCCGCAAGGGTATAACAGTACTGACTCTGAGTTAGAGAAAAGCTCATTTGCTTGAATATAATTACTGCTTTGTTTGAGTTTGTAGATTATTCATTAAAAACAGCCTTAGGAAAACTGGACCTTTAACAGAGATTTTAAAAATATGCTGACCAGAAACTCTGCAAATAGGCTGTCTGGCCTAATAAGAAAACCCTGAGGTGCCTGCAGAAGGTTATAAGACATTAACCTAAAAAGCAATAATTAACTGCCTGCCTGAAATTGTGCACATTTTACTAGAATGCTTGATTATCATTTGCACTTCCCTCAATTTCTCTTAAAATCCCTTGATGCAGAGACACAAATCAGAGAAGTGGTGTTTGAACATGAGTTCACTGCCTCCCCCAGGTTACCAGCTTCCAAAGTAAAGCTAACTTTCTTTTTCACCAAAGCTTTTCTCTTGATTTTTGGCTTTTAAGTGATAAATGGCCAGACCTGAGCTAAGTTACAACTGTGAGTATTGAGTCATGTGGTAGTTGAACGTTTAATTTTATAAGAAAATGCTAAACTATTTTCCAGAATGGCTGTATCATTTTACACTCTCATCAGCAATGTATGAAACATTTTGCTTTCCTGAA
The DNA here is from genome assembly GCF_001604975.1 of Cebus imitator. Classification (NCBI taxonomy): domain Eukaryota; kingdom Metazoa; phylum Chordata; class Mammalia; order Primates; family Cebidae; genus Cebus; species Cebus imitator. Next base: position 195,309 of record NW_016107916.1, on the reverse strand, counting down.
TGCTTATAGCATTTGGCATTGCCACTATTCTTTATGTTAATCATTTTAACATGCATAATGATATCTCATTAGTCTTAATTTGCATTTCCTTCATAGCAAGTGATGTTAAACATCTTTTCTTGTGATTATTATTTATACATCCTCCAATGAAATGTCTGTTCATGTCTCTTTTTCATGTTCTGATTGAATTGTTATTTTTTGTTGTCATTGTTTTATTGTAAACTTTTAAAAATTCTTTATATACTCTAGATAGGAGTTTGATATCAAGATATGTAAAATGTAATACATATATTCTATTCTCCCAATCTGTATCTTATTTTTCATCCACTTAACAGGATCTTTTGTAGAGAAAGTTTTAATTTTGGGGGAAATCTAATTTACCAATTTTTTTGCATCTGTGTGTCATGTTTCTGTTGTCAGATCTAAAAACTTTGCCAGTTCCTAAGTCCTGAATATTTTCTCATACACTTTCTTCCAGAAGTTTTAGTGTTTTACATTTTACATTTAAATGGATAGTCCACTGTGTGTTAACTTTTGTTTAAGGTGTGAGATTCAGTTCCCTGAGAGTCTGTTTTCTTTTTCTTATTTTTTTAAGTGTATTTTTTTCCCTGTTCCATATTGGGTAATTTTTACTGTTATTTCAAGTTTCACTGATTTTTTTTAAACTCTTCTCTCCATTCTGTTGTGGAACTTAGTCACTGAGCTTCTAATTTGTTTATTGTATTGTTTTTACAGTTCTAGAATGTCCATTTGTTCCCTCTTTATATTTTTTATTTCTTCATTGAGATTTTCTGTTTTTAAAATTTGTTTCAAATGTATTTACAACTGTTTGCTGTAGCATTTTTATGATGGCTACTTTAAAATCTTATCAGATAATTCTAACATTTGTGTCATCACAGTGTTGGCATTTATGAATTGTCTTTTTCATTCTATTTGTGATCTTCCTGGTTTTTGGAATGGTGCATTGCTTTTTATTGAAACCTGAATATTTGTGTGTTATAAGACTTGGGAACTCTTTTAAACTTTAACTGCTTTTTTTTCTGTTCTTCCTTTCTTTCTCTCTCTCTCTCTCTCTCTCTCTCTCTCTCTTTCTTTCTTTCCTTCCTTTCTTTCTCCCTCTTTCATTTCACCTTGTTCCAGTTGGGGTAGGATGATGCTGTTTTGTTCCTGTTTTAATGGCTTCCTATTCACCTTATTGATAAGGGAGAGATTCCTGCCTAGAGCCATAGAGATGGCTGAACACATCATACCCAACACTAGACAGATTAAATTGATAGCCATTTATTAGTCACATGTACTCAGCCCAGGAAGGAGGATGCCACATACCACACCATACCAGGTCACACTGAGGTTGCACTCAAAGACAGAATGAACAACCAGGGAACTGTAGAAGGAAAGCATGGTAATATCATGAGAGTGGGGTGCCCTTTTGTTCCTCTGAGAGGATATGATTGACTTGTTTGAATAATTCCAAGGGCTGGAATTGCAACCCACTACTCAGGGATAAGCAGGAACTTTATCTGCTCCACTTGATGCGGGGAATGTTGGGCTAGAGGTCCTTATCTTCAGGAGCAGGCAGAGGGGAACATGTGGTTAGGCCAGAAGAGGCCCTTCTGATTTCAAAAAATGTTACAACAACATATAATACTGGACCTTAATTTTAGATCTTGTACCATATTACTGCCAGGTGGAGTTAGAATGTGGGAATTCTTGGCCAGGCATGGTGGCTTACACCTGTAATCCCAGCACTGTGGGAAGCCAAAGCAAATGGATTGCTTGAACTCAGGAGTTCAAGATCAGCCTGGCAACATAGAGAGATCCCAGCTCTACAAAAAATAAAAATAAAAAATTAGTCAGTGTAGTGGTGTATACCTATAGCCCAGATACCTAGGAGGCTGGGTGGGAGGATCATTTGAGTTTGGGTGGTAGAGGTTACAGTGAGCTGGGATTGAGCCACTGCACTCCAGCCTGGGTGACTGAATGAGACATTGTCTCAAAAAAAAAAAAAGGGGGAAAAGAAAAATAAAAGAAATGTGGAAGTTTGAGTTTCCCACTCAGCCTTAATTTTTATACCTGGGAAAGAGGGAAAAGGGCTCCTTGCTGCCACTGAGTGCAGGTGGTAGTTCTGGCTCTCAATAAGCCTCTGCTGACATAGTCTTGGATGGAGAGTGAGGGGCACTTACTACTTCCTTCTATATGGCCTCCACTGATACCATAGTGTGGCCTTGTCACCTCTGAAAGGAGGTAAAGGTCCCAGTTTCCCGCACTGCCTTCAGTAACAGCACCACGTCAGGGAGAAGGAGGAGTAGTTTGTTATCACTGAGTGGGAATGGAGGTCCATGCTCCCCATATGTTTCCTGCTGACATGGCCAATTGGGGATTAAAGTGTCAGCTCCCCTTGGCCTACTGCAAACACATCAAGTTGGGGAGGGAACCATCACAACGGAGCAAGGGAGGAATTCTAGGCTTCCCACCAGGCCTTTGTTGTTGGAGGTATAGGAGGGGCCACACTTTTCTCTATGATGTTTGATTACACTGGAGTAATTGTTGTCTAAAACTTTCCTGGTATATGGCCAACTGTTTTTCAAATTTGTTTCAAGTGTATTTACAATTGTTTTTGCCTAGAAAAAATAACAGACTTTTCTTAAATATTCCTTTTTGTCTGTTGTTATTCACATTTCCAGTTGCGGGCTTTTTCACAGAAATATGAGCATATATAAGGCAAAAAGAACACCCAGGAAATTGACCACTGTGTCTTATCTAGATTCCTGAGATTCCTCACCCGTCTATCTTCTCTCCACCTTTCAAAGTCTTCTCCATTTGTTTTATATCTAATGTCAAGGGCACTTAGCTGTACTTAGTGGGAGGAATGAGAAGAAATGTACCTCCATCATCTTGTTCTGGAAGTAGAAGGTCCATAATGCCTTCTTTTAACTCCTTTACAGTGTTTTCTGAGTGTTTCGGGAAAGAGGGGGTTAATCTGTATGTTCAATCCACTATCTTTAACCAGGGACTAATAACCTGCCATTTTTTTTTCTTTTCTCTGTTGCTTAAGATTAGCTTTCTCTTTTTCTCTAGGTACTGTGCAAAATCCATGTGCATGATAGCTCCTATGTCTACATTACAGGGCTAGCAATTCAAAATGAGAAAAAAAAAATTATTCTCTTAGTGTCAAATTCCCATTCCCAAAGAATAAACTTATATTGACCTAGCTTAGGATGAAGTTCATTTTTTAGCCAGTTGGCTTTGGCCAAAGGATAAGGACACATTGAACAAATAAGGAAGTAACTATGCACATTAGAGTGTAAAGAAGTTTTCAAAAAGAAGGCATTTGCACATAGGGCTCTGTAGATGTTACTATATCAACATTAACACAGTGTTTTTTCTGGTCCATGTATTTTGCTTAGTACTTTACATCTCATTTAGTCCTCAGAACAATCCTATAAAATAATCATGAATATTTCCCCCATTTTGCCAACAGGAAACTAAGATTATCAAAATTGGGTAATCCGAAGTGAAAGAGTAAAGGATATGGACTTCTGTCTTACTCCAGAGCCTAAGATCTTAATCATTTTCTCATATTGCCTGCAAGCAGAAAAGTAAACTACCTTAAAGGAAGCGCCATTTCCCATGAGATACAGACATTTTTAAATTTTCACTTTGAGCAGAACTATACTTCCCTTGAGAAAGCAGGCTGGCATTATGGAAATATTTCAATCTGAATTTGAAATTACTCACTCTTTACAAATCAGATAAACCTATTTAAAATAGAAATGCATGCATGTATGCACACACACATATCTACACTTCTCCTAAAGATGGAAAAATACACTAAGACTTTCAGTAAGCTAGATTTTACATAAACAACAGCGATTTTTAAAATACATGTCAATGAATTCTCTCTGGCTTGCATTTGGAGAAATTAGAAATTCATTTGTTTATTCATTAATACTTTTGAGTTTCCACAAATTCTACCATTGTAGGTTATATATACATATTTATATATGTGGATGGTTACGGAAGAATATAACAAACCCATAGCTGTAATAATTGTAGAGAGTATCATAATCATGGTTAAATGCTATGAAGGCAGAAGGATAAATTCCCTCTAAAAGGGAAAGATCAGGGAAAATTTTCATAAAGAAGTGGCATTTTGGCTGAGCCATACAGAATAGGAATATAAATAAACACATAGAAATGGTGTTATTACTCCATTGCCTCACTTAGCTGGGCAAATCTGAAGAACAACCTACTAAAGCTGAAATTAAAATATTATTTATTTTCCTGAACAGGCTTTTATGTTACTAACGGTGCTTTTGAAAGACTTCTTAAGGTTACAGAGCTCCTTCAGACTTCACAATATAGGGAATCAGAGAGGGAGTCAGAAGATGACAATAATAAGATATTAGTACTCTGTTCTAGAAATTAAGTTTAAATGCCACAGTAATCCAAGTTTCCATTAACCCTAATCTTTGTTTTTTTTAAAAAAATTAAATGGGTCAGAAACTTCTTTTTTCTATTTCCACATAGCTCTTTGTCACAGATTAAAACTCAGCTTAATTGTGTTTCTTCTTCTTCTTCTTCTTTCTTCTTCTTCTACTTCTTCTTCTTCTTCTTCTGCTTCTGCTTCTACTTTTACTTCTTCTTCTTATTTCCCCCCTTTATTCTTCCCTAGTGTATTGGCTTATTCTGCAATTTTTATGTTTTCATTTCTATTTATTTATTTATTGAGATAGAATGAAGTGTGGTGATCACAGCACACTGCTGCCTCAATCTCCTGGGCTCAAGCAATCCTCCATCCTCAGCTTCCAGAATAGCTGGGACTACAGGCATGCACCACCATGCCCAGCTAATTTTTTGTTTTTATTTTTTTATGGCAGTCTCACAGTGTTGCCCAGTCTGGTCTCAAGCAGTCCTCCCACCTCAGCCTCCCAAATTGCTGAGATTACTGCACCTGGCCTACTGTCTGTGTGTTTGTGTGTGTGTGTGTGTGTGTGTGTGTGTGTGTGTGTGTGTTGTGTCCATCCAACACCCTCCTTGTTTATTTCTCTTCAAAGACTTTCTAATTCTTTCACATTCATCTCCTTTGTCTCTTTTCTTCCCATCCTCTTTTTCTTTTCTTCTTTTTATCTCCTGATTTCTCATCATTTCTTGTTATCCAAAAATATAGCCTTAGGCAAAAACCTTTCCACCAGAGATAACTAGTACTTTAATGTGAGGGAAACAGAGTTATTGGGCAGCTACAAGTGGAAAAAAAAAATCATTAACACTACTAATAAAATATGCTTATGATATCTCTTATATGAAACTTCTACCCAAATCTTATGTTGGTAGATTTGTGGGGATGTCCTTAGCAGGGGAGCTATTTAGGGACATGTCAGTGTACAGTTATGGTGGTAAAAGTGGTGAAAGTGGTGTTAGAAGCCAGTAGAAATAATTAACTAGGGGATGAGACAACCAAGAACCCTGACGTTGGAAATAACTGAGTGCACTGGCATTTGAGGTGTGTTTAAACATTCTAAACCCAGGTTTTGGCCCTCTGCACATTGCTGGCCTGATGGCTCTTTGTTATGAAAGTAAGCAAAAAGGAGCAGCAGAACTAAATTGCCTTTATTCCTTACATAAAGTAATAATTACTGTTCCATTCCTTTTGTTCTTCTCATCCACTTGGCAGTCAGCCTTTCCATAAAAACTCACCTAGACAATAAGAGGTATTTCAAAGCACATGTTTACAAGGTCCTTCGCTTTCTTTCCTGCAAAAGAAATAATCACTTTGATGTTTGTTTCAGTTTATTGCTAGGGGTTGTATTGCTGCAAACAATTTGTTGTGAAATTCTACAGAGGGGGAAATTACTCTGCCTGCCCATCCTTCTAATGTCCCTCCCACCACTGCCCCTACACACATTTGTAGTCTCCTTAGAATCATCAGAATTGAAAGGTTCAGAGGAGCCATCAGACTCGTGCACCTGCATTTTGGTCACACTGTGCTTATAAACCTCTGAATAAATGAGAATCAGTCACATTGTTTAAAGTCTAAAGACCTTATTTCTTGTTTTTGTAACTCTCTTGTCACAACGTACAATGCTTTGAGCCCAGTAGTTGCTCATTATTTCTTTTTAATTTTTATTGTGTATTTATCATGTACAATATGATGTTTGAAGTATATAAAAATTGTGAAAGAGTTAAATCTGTAAATTTGTTAAGTAGCAAAATCATTACCTTATATAGCTATAATTTTGTAGCGAAAACACTTTTCATCCACTATCTTTACATTTTTCAAGAATATATCATTAACTCTAGTCAATGTGCTGTAGAAGAGATTTGTTGAATTTATTATTCTATCTAAGTATATGTAGAGTGAGGCATACTTCATCCTATTTTGCTTCACTTTATTGTTCTGTGCAGATACGGTGAGTTTTCACAAATTGATGTGTGACAACCCTGAATTGAACAAATCTATCAGCACCATTTTCCAACAGCATATGCTCACTTCATGTCTCTGTGTCACATTTTAGTAACTCCTGCAATAGTTCAAACTTTATTATATATCTGTTGTGATAATTAGCATTCTTCAATGTACTATTTTAACTATTTTTCGGCATCAAGAACCACACCCATTTAAGACAGCAAATTTAATAGATAAATGTTGTGTGTTTCTAACTACTCCATGCACTAGCTGTTCCTCTATCTCACTCCGTCTCCTTTGGCCTTCTTATTCTCTGAGACAAGACAATATTGAAATTAGTCTAATTAACTCTACAATGGTCTCTAAGTGTTCAAGTGAAAAGAAGAGCTGCACATCTCTCACTTTCCACTTGATCTTAGCCAAAAGGCTGAGAAATAATAGATCTGTCACTTTAAATCAGAAGCTAGAAATGATTAAGCTGTGTGAGGAAAGCATGTTGGAACCCAAGACAGGCCAAAAGCTGGTCTCTTGAGCCAAACAGCCCAATTATGGATGTAAAGGGAAAATCCTTAAAGGAAATTAAAATTGCTGTTCCAATGAACACACAAATCATAAAAAAGCAAAACAGCTTTATTGCTGAATGGAAAAAGTTTGAGTAGTCTGGATTCAAGGTCAAATTAGCCATAGTATTTTCTGAAGCCAAAGCTCAACCCAGAGAAGAGTTCTAACTCTCTTAAATTATCTGAAGGCAGAAAGAGATGAGGAAGAAAAGTTTGACATTAGTATACATTCATGAGATTTAAGGAAAGACACTGTCTCTGTAACTTTCAAGTTACACCGTAACTTTCAAGTTACAGAGAATTAAAAGTGGAAAAAACTAGAATTAAAAGTGGAGCCTGACGATGTGACTGGATTGCCACAATGTTGGGATAAAATGTTACTGAATGAAAAATTGCTTTTTATAGATGAGCAAAGAAAGTGGATTTCTGAGATGGAATCTAACTCCTAATAAAGATTTGTGAACATTGTTTAAATGACAAAAATGAATTTAGAGTTTGCATAAACTTAGCTACTAAAGCAGCAGCAAGGTTTGAGAAGATTTATTCCAATTTTGAAAAAAGTTCTACTGTGGTTAAAAAGCTATTAAGCAACATCACATGCTACAGAGATGTGACAAATTTCATCACTGTCTTGTTTTAAGAAATTGCAACAACCACCGTAAACTTCTGCAGCCTTCACCCTGATCAGTCAGCAGCCATCAACATCAAGGCAAGACCCTTTACTGCCAAAATATTATGACTCATTGATGGCTCAGATGCTCATTAACATTTTTTAGCAATAAAGTTTTGTGAGGTTTTTTTTTGTGGAAATAGACTCTTGCTCTGTCACCTAGGCTGTAGTGCAGTGGCACAATCTTAGCTTACTGTACATCTAACTCCAGGCCTTAAGCAATTCTCTCTCCTCAGCCTGTCAACATGCTGGGATTATAGGCATGACCCAGCATGCCTGCCCATAAAATATTTTTTATTTTATATATGTACTTTTTTTAGACATAATGCAATTGCACACTTAATAAACTACAGTATGGTATAAACTTTAATATGCAGTGGGAAACCAAAAATTCATGTCACTCATGTTATTGCAATATTCATTTGATTGCAGTGGTCTGGAACTGATCCCACAATATCTCTGAGATTGGCCTGTGTATCCTTTGACTAATATCTCCCCATTTTTCTTCCCTCCTAACCACTTCAACCTCCGATAACCAGCGGTCTACACTATACTTCTATGAGATCAACTTTTTTAGATTCCATCATATGAGTGAGATTATGTGGTATTTATCTTTCTGGGTCTGGCTTATTTCACCTTTCATAATGTCCTTCAAACTCATCCATGTTGTCTCAAATGACAAGATTTCATTCTTTCTTATGGTTGAATAGTATTCCATTGTGCCTATATATCACATTTCTTTCATCCATTCATACACTGATGAACACTTAGGTTGGCTCCACATTGTGACTATCATGAATAGTGTTATTGTGAATAATGCTGCAATAAATGAGGGAATAATGATATTTCTTCAACATACTGATTTCATTTCCTTTGGATATATACCCTGAAGTGATATAAAGTATATAGTACCAGAGAGATGAGTAGAATGAGTAGAAGTTAACCAGGTGAAGAAGAGGAACATGTCCTTCCTGAATGATAGAGTAGTATATTCTGAGGCCAGAAACAGTTTGGCCATACATATAAAACTAAGTAAAAGCCAAGCATACTGGAGTGTAGAGTGTGCAGAGGAAAGTGGCAATAAACAAGTCTGGAAAGAAACCAGGCTCCCTTTCCATGAGCCAGTCATTGCAGGGATTGCAGTAAGCACTTAACATAAGCTTAGCTCTAACCCACAGTGTCTGGGGAGCTAGAGATCACAGCTAGAGAAGAATATCCTAATTCTCCTAATGCACAACCCCCACAAATAACTACCCTGTGCCAATGTATCCACGTCCCAGTGTTGTGCAGACTGAGTTTTACAGACAGACAGGCAGGATATGAGATATTTTTCAGGTGATACTCTAAATCTTATCACTAAAGATTGATTCTTCAGGATTAACACTTGCTTTTGAAATTCAAATAGATTTGAGAAAGCTCAATTATTACATTCTTAGTTCTTTGTTATTTTATGAGAATTAAAAGCCAGTCTTCTCTTTTGCTGACAACTAGCTATTACAGGAATGGAAGAATAGAAATAATGATGGGAAGAGGAGATATTAATGCTTTTTGAGCCTCAAGCAATGCCCAAAGGTGGCATCAAGGCACTAGTGCCAATGGAGGTGGACCAATGTATAAGAAGATGCATCAGAAAGGGGATTTTGGAAAAGGCTAAAAATGAACCTAATTTATAACTATATCAATAGCTATATCTGAGTCCATTTTGTAGGCACACATTTTTTTTAACAGATACAAATAAATAGTTCCTTTGTTTTTTCACTCCACAGGTCTGAACTGAGGAATCCATTGTGTGCTGAAAACAATGCAAACCTTTAAAGATTGAGAGGGAAAGAGAAAGAGAGAGAGAGACAGACAGAGAGAGAGAGAGAGAATGACACAGCCTCTGTACTCAATGAGAGAAAGGGTTACAAGGTGTAATGAGAGTTCCTAACTCAACTAGAGAAGAAGGAGGTCATGGAAGCCACCTCAGCAGCAGTGATAATTGCTCTGAGTTTCTAAAGCAGAGTTATTATGAAGGGGAGAATGGTAATATGATTAAAGACAAGAGTCCTATGCTTGAGAAGTTCACAGCTTAAAATAAAGAGGGTGCCAGGAGACAATTTGGAAGTTTGGACCTATTGATAATATGACTTGTAGATACACTTCCAATAGAGGCACACAGAATAAGATCAGAAGAATAATGTGTAGAGATGATTGTGGAAGACAGAAGCAGATCAACAGGCAATTGGCAAGACACCAGAAAGAAATCTAAAAGGCAAACAGTTCATAATTATAGCACATCTGGAGAAAAAAAAAAGCAAAGAAAGCTTGGTGATGTCTCAAAACAGATGTCAAAGTAAATCCCATTAATTAAAGAAAATAACTTGATCTTAAGTCTGTTCACTAGCTATGATTTTCAACAAAAGACTTGCCAGGAAGTTATTTTATTCAAATTCTTATAGATTGAGAGAATTAAAAGTAGAAACTTTTCTTTCTGTTAATGCCATTAGCGGGCAGCTAATGAGACTGAAGGAATATGATATAATAAACTTATTTCTAAGCATCCTAAACTTGCATTCTTTAATATAACTTCCTTCCTTCCTTTTTTTTTTTTAAAGGAATCTTGCTCTATTTCCTAGGCTGGAGTGCAGTGGTGCAATCTCACCTCACTACAGCCTCTGCCTCCCAAGTACAAGCGATACTCCTGCGTCAGCCTCCCGCTGGGACTACAGGCGTGTGCCACCACATTTGGCAAATTTTTTGTATCTTTAGTAGAGACGGAGTTTCACCGTGTTAGCCAGGATGGTCTCTGTCTCCTTTCCTCGGCCTCCCAAAGTGCTGACATTACAAGCATGAGCCACTGCACCCGGCCAATATAACTTTCAAAACAATGTCTCCTTGTTTCTCCTTTTGAGTAACTTAGCTGTGACCTCTCTTCACACCATGAAGGAACTTCTACTTACCTAGTCCGGAAAACCAAAGCTTTCTGTTCTCCCTTACTCAAGAGTTGTTTGTTTGTTTAATCCAATTTAATCTGTTGACCACAGACCATGTAGGTAATTGTAAAAGACCTACTCTCAGGTTTTCATTGGCAGAACCTGAGATAAAATCCATGGAAACAAATGTAGTCAGCATTGTTTCTGTGGCCGTTTCTGCTTGGTTTCTATTAGGTTGATGTCTGCATGGCTTCCTGGTTTCTCTTGTTTTCAGTTCTCCTCTCTAGGTTGCATGCCTGTTTGTTCTGTTTTGGTTTGGTTTAGCTATGATTTTGCTTTTATTTTTTGTTAAAGATCAGCAGATATAAACAACTAAGAGATATATTTTCATGAATTTGGTTGTGACAATGGAGAGAAATCAGAAGGAGATAAATGGTGAGCAGCCAGTCCATCCAGGCATTGGAAAACTTCCCAAATAGCAGGAGGCCAAATGTGAAATAACACCAAAAGGGGAGAGAGAAAGAGATAGACAAAACAACGTGGCTGAGCACTGACGGGTCCTTAAAAGTTCTTGCCCTTGACTTTATACATTTATTTCTTATTAATTGTGGAACATTGTCTTGGACACTGATAGGTCAAAACATGAATGCAACTCCACTCTGCTCCCCTTAAACCTGCCTTCCTGTGTAAGTGAACAGTACCCTCATTCTCCCAGAACTGTACTGCTTCCTTAGAAACCATCGAAACCTCACTCTTCCTCCACAAGGTTACTAAGTTCTGTATGCATTTATAGGGCCTCTTACTCTCCCCTGATCATGCCTAAAGCCAATACTTGAATTCAAGCCTTTAGTCTTTCTTACCAAACTTCAATCCAATCTCCCACATTTTGAACGCATTCTTGCTAATCCATCCTACAGAATCTTAATAAAGGATTTTATGCAAATCACTGTCACTCTCCTGCTTAAAACCTTTAGCTGTTTTCCTCCTGCCTAACATGTTAAATGCCAACTTCTTGTATTTAAAGCCTCACACAACATGGCTCTAACTCACCCTTCCAGGCTTTGTTCTGACTGCTCCCCTTTGTGTTCTCAATGGCCCGATCCCAGAGATAAATCATTCCCTCTTGCTGGAATGTCCCCTTTACCATTCTCTCTCAAAATCTTCCCCATCCATCAAGGCCCCTGACGATGGCTAACATGCTCACATCTTCTTCCCTCCTCTGAGCTTCTGTAGTACTTTGTGTGAATGTTGCTCATGGTACCTATGTTATTTATTTTTTATGTATTTTTGTGGCTGTCACTTTTCCTGCTAGGTTTTAGTTAGATGAAACAATGAGGATGTGATTAAGAATATGGGTTTAAATCTTTGCTTTTTAACTCCTGTGGGGCCTAGGGCAATTACTCGACTTCATTAAGACCTAGTTTTCTCATCTGTAAAATGGAGATGATAGCAGTATTTGCTTCATACAATTGTTGTGGAGATTATATAAATTAATACATGTAAAACATATGAAAGAGTGCCTGGTCCATAATAGTACTCAAAAGTGCTTAATTATTTGTAGTATTTATTTTATCTTTATAACTTGGCGGTGTCAAGAGTATAGCCTTGTATGTAGCAGTTATTAAAAAGACAGAGCAGGCAAAGGAGAAATGAAATCACTGAAATAACGACAAGAGAAAGAAGCAAAAAAAGAAGGAAGCAAGAAGAGAGGAAGGAGGGAAGAAAGGAAGGATGGAGGGAGGGAAGGAGTGGAAGGAGTGGAAGGAGGGAAGGAGGAAGGAAGGAAGGAAGGAAGAAAGGAAGGAAAAAAGGAAGGAAGAAAGGAAGGAAAAAAGGAAGGAAGGAAGGAAAGAAGGAAGGAAGGAAGATATTAAAGTTAAAAAAGAGAGGAGTTATATTAAAACTTTTTAATACTAAATTTGGACAAATAAATTTTGTACTAGACTGTGCTGCCATAACAAAATATCACAGTCTGGGTAATTTGTGAAGAACATAAAGTTATTTCTCACAGTTCCAGAGGTTGTGAAATCCAAGATCAAGATGCTGGCAGGTTCATTATCTGGTAAGAGTCTGGTCTCCTCCAAGACGGCACCTTGAACACTGTTTTCCTCAGAGGAGAAGAATGTTGTACCCTCTCTGGCATAAGGTGAAAGGATTAAAAAAAGACAAAATCCTTCTGTTAAGTCCATTTATAGGGGTACCTAATCCCATTTACAAGGGATGAGCCCTTATGAACTAATTACCTCTTAAGGGCCACATCCCTTAATAGTGTTATATTAGTCATTTGGCCATTAAGCTTGAACACCTGAATTTTGGAGGGGACACATTCAAGCCGGAGCACATTTCTATTGCAATAAGAAGTGCACAGCCTGAATTATTTTTTCAACATAATGCAAAGAAGTAGTGTTTCACCATAATATGATTCATTAGCTATACAAAGGACATTCACATAGCTTATTTCCTACACAGGACAAAAAGTACTTAGCACAAAATAAGGAGAAAACCATGTACTAATATTTGTCTGGGGCTCTATATTACTTCACTGGACAAATCCACAGAAAACACATGCACACACACACACACAGATGCACAAAGAATCACAAACAAACAAGCACAACTCCACAAAGTTTACCATCTACTTTATCTCAGTGTTCTGAAGATGTGCTGGTTGATGATGGTTCACAGCTCCATAAATGAAAACAACATGGCAATATGTCCTGAGTAGATAAAATTCTTCTTATTCAAAAAGCCCTTGGATGGTTTAAGGTTTGTATAAATAAATGAATGACATTTTCAAAGTCAGCTTTCAAAATGCATTAATGTAGCAGCATATAAATTTTCTGCTTTCAATCAGCATTTAAAATGACAAGAATAAATGAGAATTATGGGAGTCAAATCACAATTTGGAAATTTTATGCTATGTATGCTAACTAAATTGGACAGGTTTGATATCCAAGTGGACATTAATATAATCAGAAAACTGAAAGATGAAGGAACTAAATGGAGGGAAAACAAAAGAAAATGGACAAAAGAATTTTAATACTACTTTGTTTGAAACTGAATCAATAAATCTAGGGAAAGAATTATCTATCACTTTAGAATTTTTGTGTATAACATGATTACCATAAAATGACAGTCATGTAATACATACTGAAATTTGACCCAGTATCTGTCTAATAAGGCTACTTCTACCATGAGAGTGTTTGGAGAGATACAACATACCCAAAAGTAAATGAGTAATCCACTCTCTTACTCACCCCTAAATCTACTGTCTTCTACCTTCTGCCTAAAATGCCCCTCCAGTCATGCCTGTCCCAGCTACCCTCATCACCACAGTGCACCTAGGAATTCTTTCTCTTCTCTCAAGGTTCTAATCAAGATACATAACTTGTCTCACTGTCCCAAAACACGCTAATGTCTTTCCCTGCAAACCTATAGCACTTTTTAAAAAGTTAAATAGTCCACTAAAGTCTGTGATTTTTCTGTCCTTACCAGCCTATAGCAGAGGTTTTTCTCAAAATTTCTCTGTTCCCAGCAGCTACCTTCCCTGTGGCCATCTCCTCCGCCTATCTAAATCCTGACTTCAGGTTTAGTTCAAAATATCTGTCTCCAAGGAAGTCTTCCCTGAACCTCTGGCCTGATTCACATGCCACTCCTCAGTGCCATGCATATTTCTGTCACAGAACATAGCATGTACTGAAATGATCAATTTGCCTGTAGTCATTAGATTATAGTCATGTTTCTCCATATCCATATCTGTAGCATCTAACAAGTATATGGCCTATGGTGTGCTGAGTAAGTGACGAACTGAATGCCTTATTTCTTAACCATAATTAATTCATTCTGTTACCTTCCTTTTGGGAAGAGGTGATAAATAAACAAAAGTTTGAATTCTGCAAGGTCATTCTCTTTGCAATGACATTGCCTTTTATTAATCATCTCTATTGTTTCTGCACATGATAATAACAGCAATTATTTTATAACTGAAAGAAGCCTCAGAAATCATCTAGAACAAACTCTTTGTACAAACGCACAAAGATAATATGTCGATGACTAAGGGACACTGAAAACTCTATGTGTTCAAAAACAAGCTCAACATTTTTTCTTATAGTGCACTTCCATCTTCTTGCATAATCAATGTATTAGGCATGTTTTGGAGTGCCTGCCTATGACAGTTAGTTTTATGTGCCAACTTGGCTAAGCTATGGTCCCCTGTTATTCAAACACTAAACAAACTAGGTGTTGCTGTGAAGGTATTTTGCAGTTGTGATTAGCATCTCCCATCAATTACTTTAAGTAAAGGAAATTATCCTCAGTATTCTAAGAGTGACTCACCTAATCAGATGAAAGGGCTGAAGAACCAAACTGAGGTTTCTCTGACAAAACAGAAATTCTACCTGTAGAAACCCTGCCTGAGAATTTCCAACCTGCCCTTTTTGATAGCCTGACCTATGAATTTCAAATTTACCCAGCCATTCTCCAAAATGGCATAAAAGACTTCCTTGTGATAGACAGATAGATAGATGATAGATAGATAGATAGATAGATAGACAGATAGTAACTCCTACTCATTCTGTTTCTCTGCTAGAACTCTGATTGATACCTTGCCCTACCCACATTTCTTATTCAGAGAAATTATTCTTGTTCACAGGTCCAGTTGCTTGAACACTAGATCATATTACCATCCCCAGCTCTCCCAGGCACTATTGTTTAGATCTAGGCCCCAGATGCAAAAGAAGCTATCCATATTCTGGCAGGCAATCTAATTTACTTTGACTTCCTTAAGAAGAATGAAAACAATGAATTTAATTTTTTTCTACGTATTTAGAATTATAAAAACCAGTATATAGCTAAGGATCAGAATGACTATTTGAAGACTAAATACATAAAATAATTCAGGTTATAGAAAATAAAGAATCAAGGGAAATATAAAGAAAAGCAGAGACATCAGGAGAGAAGGAAGGAAGGAGGAAGGAAAGAATAAAAAAGAGAAAAAAAGAGAACTTTTTGTTAATTTAGCTCCTTGATCCCTATATTAGTCCCTTCTCATGCTGCTATAAAGAATTGCCTGAGACTCAATAATTTATAAAGGAAAGAGATTTAATTTACTCACAGTTCCACAGGCTAGGGAAGCCTGAGGAAATTTACAATCATGGCAGAAGGGAAAGCAAACACATCCTTCTTCACATGGTGGCAGGAAAGAGTAGTGCAGAGCAAAGGGGGAAAGTCCCTTATAAAACCACCAAATCACAGGAGAACTCACTTATTATTGTGAGAGCAGCATGGAGAAACCACTCCCATGATCCAATCACCTCCCAAGAGGTCCCTTCCCCAACACATGGGGATTATAATTCAAATTACTATTCGAGGTGAGATTTTGGGTAGGGTCACAGCCAAACCATATCATTTCACCCGTGGACTCTCCCAAATCTCGTGTCCTCACATTTCAAACACAATAATGTCTTTCCAACAGCACCCCAAAGTCTTAACTCATTCCAGCATTAACCCAAAGTCTCATCTGGGTCAAGGCAAGTTACTTTCTAGATACAATGGAAGTACTGGCATTGAGTAAATGTTCCCATTCCTAATGGGAGAAATTAGCCAAACAAAGGGGCTACAGGTCCCATGCAAGTCTGAAATCCAGCTGTGCCATCATTAAATCTTAAAGTTCCCAAATGATCTCCTTTGTCAAGCATCCAAGTCACTGTGATGCAAAAGATGGGCTCCCATGGCCTTAGGCAGCTCTGCAGCTTTGCAGAGTATATTCTCCCTCCCAGTTGCTTTCACAGGCTGGCGTTGAGTGTCTGCAGGTTTTCCAGGCACATGGTGCAAGCTGTTGGTGGATCTACCATTTTGGTGTCTAGAGGACGATGGTCTTCTTCTACAGCTTCACTAGGCAGTGTCCAGTGGGAACTCTGTGTGGGGGCTCCCACCCCACATTTCCCTTTTGCACTGCCCTAGCAGAGGGTCTTCATGAGGGTTGTGCCCCTGTATCAAACTTCTGCCTGAACATCCAGGCATTTCCATACATCTTCTGAAATCTGAGTGGAGGTTCCCAAACCTTATTTTTTTGTTTCTGTGCACCCACAGGCCCAACACCATGTGTAAGTCACCAAGGCTTGAGGCTTGCACTCTCTGAAGCAATGGCCCAATATGTTCCTTGGCCCCTTTTACCCATGGCTGGAGTTGAAGCAGCTGGGATACAGTATACCATGTCCTAAGGCTGCATAGAGCAGGGGACACTGGGTTTGGCCCAGGAAATCATTTTTCCCTCTCAGGCCTCTGGGCCCGGATGGGAGGGGCTGCCACAAAGGTCTCTGACATGCCCTGGAGGCATTTTCCCTTTGTCTTGGCAATTGACATTTGGCTCTTTATTACATAAGCAAACTTCTCCAGCCAGCTTGAATTTCTTCTCAGAAAATGGGTTTTTCCTTTCTTTATCATGGTCAGGCTCCATGTTTTCCAAACTCTGAACATAAAGCTCTGCCTCCACTTGAATGCTTTGCCACTTAGATATTTCTTCTGCCAGATACCCTAAGTCATATCTCTCAAGTTCAAAGTTCCACAGATCTCTAGGACAGGGAAAAAATGCCATCAGTCTCTTTGCTAAGCATAGCAAGAGTCACCTTTTCTCCATTTCCCAAGAAGTTCCTCATCTTCATCTGAGCCCACCTCAGCCTGGACTTCATTATCCACTTTCACTATCAGCATTTTGATCAAACCATTCAAGAAGTCTCTAGGATGTTCCAAACTTTCCTACATTTTTCTGTCTTCTTCTGAGCCCTCCAAATTGTTCCAACCTCTGCCTGTCACCCAGTTCCAAAGTCACTTCCACATTTTGGGGTATCTTTATAGCACCCCACTCCCTCTGGGGCAATTTACTGTATTACTCCATTCTCACTCTGTCATAAGGAATTGCCTGGGACTGGGTAATTTACAAAGGAAAGAGGTTTAATTGACTCACAGTTCTGCCTGACTGGGGAAGCCTCAGAAAATTTGCAATCATGGTGGAAGGGAAAGTTGAAGAAACAACAAAATCTAGGTCTTCTGATTTCAAATAAAAACTAAATCTCTAGAGTGTCTTCTCTCAGGTAATGGTCCACAGAAGAAGGGATGAAAAAGTCTATCTGGATATGGTGTCCTGGGTGTGGAGAACTCTAGTTTCCTCTTCAAAAGGAATCAGTCAGCTATGCTTAATGTAAATTTAATGGAGGGTGCTCACACCTTCCTTCTGAAAGAACATTTCTTAGTAAGGTAAGAGAATATCCTAGAAAGTCCCTTCCTGTGCTTTGGGAGAAGCAGAGGATGAGAGATGGGGAGCCAGGAGAAGGTCAGAGAGACCTTGGTTCTGAGGCTATTTCTTTAGTTAAACATACTCAGCATGTCAATGCACCATCCTTGGAAGTATCATTTAGAATACATTACCTGTGACTCTGCTCTTCCATAGATTTACCAAAAATTAAGGAAAATAAAAATTTCATGCAAATAGAGAACAGTCACATAGTTTTAGCTATATATGAACAGCATTCCTGTTTATTCCAAATTCAGATTTTACACAGTTTCAGTACGTTATGTTCAATCTCATTTCCTTGATATGCTTCCTAGTACAACTTTTCTATTTTATGTTTTGGAGACTGCCAAACTGAAGCTGGGAATATATTCTCTAGCCAATATATAGGGAATAAAATTTATCCACTGCTTCACATGACGTAATAGAACTAGATTAGAAATTAGCATTATTGGCACCTATTGAGTGTCTATATACCAGGTACTGCCTCAGGTATGGTAAGAGAGCAAAAGTCACCCGGTGACAATTAAACAGGCCCCTGGAGACAAAAACTCCTTATCTGAAGAATTTAGAAGGGACCAAAAACCACCCAGTGACCATAAAACAGGCCATCCAAAGGCAAAACTTTTTATCTTGGAATTTAGAAGTAATTAAACTTCTCTAGTATCTAAATTCAGCAACTGGTTCCAGGCCACTTTTCAACATAAATATTATAAGTAACTAGAATTCCTGCACATCTCTAGAATGCCATGCCAAAATTCATTGTGCAACCCTTGCTGATATTAAGGTACCAAAATATCGACAAATGTAATCATTTATCATGAACTATATGGCTAACATGCTCAAAATTACCCTTTAGCTTTCACCTTAAGGTCCATAAACACTCCTAAGGAATATCTACCATGGCACACTCACTCCTGTCTCTCTGAGGCACTCACTGCACCCTTTTGCAGTGTTCTTTCTTTCTAAGAAAGTTTCCTTTTTCAGACATATACAGACCTATACTGTTGTCAGTAAATTCTTCCTACCAACCCCTGCAAGTGTACCACTTCCTGATGCTGGGGCTTTGACACCTTGCCCAGCAGTAATTATATTGGTATTATCACATTCTCACAACACTGTGTCAAAAGCATCATTAAACCTATTTCATAATCAGGAAACTGAGACCCAGAGGAGTTATCTAGACATCCCAGATTAACTCAGCTGATATGTAGCAGACTATGGCAGATCTGTAGAAGATCTCATATCTAAATTCCAAGCTGCATGCCCTTTCTATTAAGTACTGGGCCATTCTGTACAAGTAGTTAGATAGGCATGAGCAAGGCAGAAAGAAGAGCACTCTTCCCATACCCACTAGGAATATCAGGTGATGGTTTGATAATTATCACACTACCTCTCTAAAGCCGGGGAAAGACGATCTTCTGATGCTTCACAGCTTTTAATAGTAAAGTGTTAACTGAATGCAGATGCCAGGAAGAAGAAACTTTCTGGGCATGAGCATTAAGAAACAAGATAGCGAAGTATGACCTCTCAGGGACACTCCACCAGAAAAAAAAGAAGAAAGCCTCAGATGGGCATAAGTCCAACTTCCTAAACGCACTGCACATGCTCAATTCCCAAGGGTAAGGAGGGCACTGCACATGAAGGAAGCCTACCTAAGAGAAGAATCACGGGAAAGAGGTGAGCCTAGATAGCTCTAGGATCAAGGTTAAATGCTCTTTTTAACGTTCACGTAGTTTTTTCCAAGCATAACTTTATTCTTTCCTATTCAAAAGCCTTTTTAAGTAAACTTCCTTTCTTGCTCTGAAACTTACCTTGGTCTCTCCTGCTTTATGCCCCTCAGCCGAAGTCTTTCTTCTGAGGAGCCATGAACGAAAGTTGCTGCAAACACGTATGGATTCTCTGCCAGCAACTCGAGGTAACTTGGATACTTTCCACTGGTAACAGTTCTAGCTGAATGGGCTTCTTTTCTGGCTTTATTCATGAATAGTGGCAAAATGAAAGACTAAAGAATATGAACTAAGGTCATTTGAACTTTGCCTTCATCTCTATCTCAACGATGAGGATGGAAATTGGCCATGTCTCAGCTGGACAGCTGACAGAAAGCAACTCAGAAAGGAAGATTTTTTTCTAATCTGTGAAGTGGATAAACTGAAATTATAGTAAATTGGTGGCTTTCCAATGAACTCTGAGTTACCTTGAGGGTTTCTAAGAGCAATCTCAAGGGTTTCCCAAATATACTTCAATCAGAAAAACTGATTTTACTATTCGTCCAGACTGGGCTTCTGAACATGAGTCATTTGAATGGAATGTTTCATGAGCAAAGCATCTCAAAAAAATTACTAGTATGCATTTATTTATTTATTTGTTTATTTGTTTATTTATTTATTTATTTTTATTGTAATTGGGCTCTGGGGTACATGTGCACATCCTGCATCCTACAGGATTTTTGCATAGGTACACACATGCATGGTGGTTTGCTGTATTCATCCCCCCTCCCCAACGTTGCCTACATCAGGCATTTCTCCCGGTATTCCTCCCCTTCCTCCCCACTCTCCCCACTGTTCTCCCCTCCCCTCCCCTCCACCTCCCCCACCTAGCCCTGTGAATGTTGTTCCTTTCCCTGTGCCCAAGTGTTCTCATTGTTCATCACCCATCTGTGAGTAAAAACATTCAGTGTTTGATTTTCTGTTCTTGTGTCAGTTTGCTGAAAAATGATGGTTTCTAGGTTCACCCATGTCTTTACAAAGGACACAAACTCATCGTTTTTCATGGCTGCATAGTATTCCATGGTGTATATGTGCCACATTTTTTTTTTGTCCAGTATATCATTGATGGGCATTTGGGTTGGTTCCAGGTCTTTGCTATTGTAAACAGCACCACAATGAACATATGTGTGCACGTGTCTTTATGATAGAACAATTTATAATCCTTTGGGTATATACCCAGTAATGGGATTGCTGGGTCAAATGGAATTTCTATTTCTAGATCCTTGAGGAATCGCCACACTATCTTCCACAATGGTTGAACTAGTTTATACTCCCACCAACAGTGTAAAATTGTTGCTATTCCTCCGCATCCTTTCCAGCATCTGTCGTCTGCAGATTTTTTAATGATCACCATTCTAAATGGCGTGAGATGGTATCTCAATGTGGTTTTGATTTGCATTTCTCCAATGACCAATGATGATGAGCATTTTTGCATGTGTTTGTTAGCCTCATGTATGTCTTCTTTTGTAAAGTGTCTGTTCATACCCTTTGCCCACTTTTGAATGGGTGTGTTTGTTTTATTCCTGTAAATGTGCTTTAGTTCTTTGCAGATTCTGGATATTAGCCCTTGTCATGGGGTAGATTGCAAAAATGTTTTCCAATTCTATTGGTTGCCAGTTTAGTCTAATAATTGTTTCTTTTGCTGTGCAGAAGCTCTTAAGTTTAATTTGGTCCCGTTTGTCTATTTTGGCTTTTGTTGCCATGCTTTTGGTGTTTTAGTCATGAGGTCCTTGCCTGTGCCTATGTCCTGGATGGTTTTGCCTAGGTTTTCTTCTAGGGTTTTATGGTGTTAGTTCTTATGCTTAAATCTTTAATCCATCTGGAGTTAATTTTTGTATAAGGTGTAAGGAATGGGTCCAGTTTCAGCTTCCTGCACATGGCTAGCCAGTTTTCCTAACACAATTTATTGAACAGGGAATCCTTTCCCCATTGCTTGTTTTTGTCAGGTTTGTCAAAGATCAGATGGTTGTAGATGTGTGGCATTGCTTCTGATGCTTCTGTTCTGTTCCATTGGTCTATATCTCTGTTTTGATACCAGTACCATGCTGTTTTGATTACTGTAGCCTTGTAGTATAGTTTGAAGTCAAGTAGCATGATGCCTCCACCTTTGTTCTTTTTGGTTAGGATTGTCTTGGCTATGTGGGCTCTCTTTTGATTCCATATGAAGTTTAAAGTGGTTTTTTCCAGTTCTGTGAAGAAGGTCAATGGTAGCTTGATGGGGATAGCATTGAATCTGTAAATTACTTTGGGCAGTATGGCCATTTTCACAATATTGATTCTTCCTAACCATGACCATGGAATATTTTTGCATTGTTTCCTCTCTTATTTCCTTTGTCAGTGGTTTGTAGTTCTCCTTGAAGAGATCTTTTACCTCCTTTGTTAGTCGTATTCCTAGGTATTTTATTCTCTTTGTAGCAACTGTAAATGGGAGTTGGCTCATGATTTGGCTCTCTGTCTGTTATTGGTGTATAGGAATGCTTGTGATTTCTGCACATGGATTTTGTATCCTGAGACTTTGCCAAAGTTGCTTATCAGCTTGAGGAGGTTTCGCGCTGAGATGATGGGGTCTTCTAAATATACAATCATGTCATCTGCAAATAGGGACAGTTTGACTTCTTTTCCTAATTGAATGCCCTTTATTTCTTTTTCTTGCCTAATTGCTCTAGCTAGAGCTTCCAATGCTATATTGAATAGGAGTGGTGAGAGAGGGCACCCTTGTCTAGTGCCAGTTTTTAAAAGAAATGCTTCTGGTTTTTGTCCATTCAGTATGATATTGGCTGTGGGTTTGTCATAAATACCTTTTATTATTTTGAGATACTTTCCATCGATACCTAGTTTATTGAGAGTTTTTAGCATAAAGGCCAGTTGAATTTTGCCGAAAGCCTCTTCATCTATTGAGATAATCATGTGGTTTTTTTCTTTGGTTCTGTTTATGTGGTGAAATACATTTATAGATTTGTGTATGTTGAACCAGCCTTGCAATCCCGGTGTGAAACCTACTTGATAAGCTTTTTGATGTGTTGTTGGATTTGGTTTGCCAGTATTTTATTGAAGATTTTTGTATAAATGTTCATCATGGATATTGGCCTGTAGTTTTCTTTTTTAGTTGTGTCTCTGCCAGATTTTGGTATCAGGATGATGTTGGTCTCATAGAGTTAGGCAGGATTCCCTCTTTTTGTATTGTTTGGCATAGTTTCAATAG
This sequence comes from Cebus imitator, assembly GCF_001604975.1. Taxonomy (NCBI): domain Eukaryota; kingdom Metazoa; phylum Chordata; class Mammalia; order Primates; family Cebidae; genus Cebus; species Cebus imitator. The sequence goes on along the minus strand of NW_016107916.1, from coordinate 172,499 downwards.
GAATGGTACCAGCTCCTCTTTGTATGACTGGTAGAATTCAGCTGTGAACCCATCTGGACCTGGAGTTTTTTTGGTTGTTAGGTTGTTAATTGCTGCCTCAACTTCGGACTTGTTTTTGGTCTATTCAGGGTTTTGACTTCTTCTTGGCTTAGTCTTGGGAGTGTGCAAGTATCCAGGAATTTATCCATTTCTTCCAGATTTACTGGTTTATGTGCATAGAGTTGTTTGTAGTAATCTCTGATGGTAGTTTGTATTTCCAAGGAATCAGTGGTGATCTTCACTTCATCGTTTTTTATTGCATCTATTTGATTCTTCTCTCTTTTCTTTTTTATTAGTCTAGCTAGGGCTCTGTCTATTTTGTTGACCTTTTCAAAAAACCAGCTCTTGGATTTATTGATTTTTAAAGGGTTTTTTTGTGTCTCTATCTCCTTCAGTTCTGCTCTGATCTTATTTATTTCTTGTCTCCTGCTTGCTTTTGAGTTTTTTTCATCTTGCTCCTCTAGCTCTTTCAACTTTGATGATAGAGTGTCAATTTTA